>NW_027508907.1:60000-122500 GCF_051911475.1 Siphateles boraxobius | reverse complement strand
AACAAACTCGTCTCCATACCGGCGTGATGACTCCGACCCCAACCAGATGAACTGGATAAATATTGTGAAAGTTCTGATCCAATCTGACCTCTGACCTATAATGCCGCCTAAATCATAATCATACACTGTTGGTTTGTTGGCCAGAGGAGGACTGCCCCCCGACTGAGTCTGGGTTCTCCCAAGGTTTTTTTCTCCATTCTGTCACAGATGGAGTTTTGGTTCCTTCACGGTCGCCTTTTCGCCTTTCTTCACCTTTGTTGCCATTGGCTTTGGCTTGCTTAGTTAGGGACATTTCATTTTGTATTTAACAATACTATTACAACATTATTTTCCTGTTATCTCTGTAAAGCTACTTTGAAACAATCTCTATTGTAAAAAGTGCTATTTAAATAAAGGTGACTTGACGGTGGCGGATCACCACGGCTACCGGAGCGGATCACAGCGGCTACCGGAGTGGATCACAGCGGCTACCGGAGCGGATCACCGCGACTATCGGAGCGGATCACCACGGCTACCGGAGCGGATCACCGCTGCTACCGAAGCGGATCACTGCGGCTACCGGAGCGGATCACTGCGGCTACCGGAGCGGATCACCGCGACTACCGGAGCGGATCACCGCGGCTACCGGAGCGGATCACCACGGCTACCGGAGCGGATCACCGCGACTACCGGAGCGGATCACCGCGGCTACCGGAGCGGATCACCGCGACTACCGGAGCGGATCACCGCGACTATCGGAGCGGATCACCTCGGCTACCGGAGCGGATCACCGCGGCTACCGGAGCGGATCACCAGGCTAGCGGAGCGGATCACCACGGCTACCGGAGCGGATCACCGCGGCTACCGGAGCGGATCCACGCGGCTACCGGAGCGGATCACCACGGCTACCGGAGCAGATCACCACGGCTACCGGAGAGGATCACCGCGGCTACCGGAGCGGATCACCGCGGCTACCGGAGCAGATCACCACGGCTACCGGAGAGGATCACCGCGGCTACCGGAGCGGATCACCACGGCTACCGGAGCGGATCACTACGGCTACCGGAGCGGATCGCGGCCACTCTAGTCAATGCTTGTGTTTACACCAGCCGCGGCACGTTTCAAAAGCGCCTCTCCGCGCCACTTCGCTAAAGATAGACGCCGAGTCTATTTTTGACGAATGCCGCATCCATGCACATCTATATATGTGCATTTTCTTATATTCATAGTGATAACATTAAGGTAGTGAAATGCACGAGGATTGCATGTTGAGTCCCATGATTCTCTGCTACATTGATGAACAAAGAACTATTGACCCTTATCTGTGTATGTGTGTGTGTGACCTTGTATACGTGACTTGACAAAAAGTAATGTGTGCCTCTGTATGACTGAGACAAAGGGCTTTTTACACATTAGTAGTCGGATGCAACAATGTGTTAGTTATGGGACATGTTGTTCATGACGAAAGAGGGAGTCACTATAAAGAAGGAAGGATGCGCTCCTTCTCTGTCAGACACACACTAACACACTCTGTGTGATTGTATGAACGCTGGCCTTTTCTGGCAAGAAAATAAATACCCTTTAGACGATTGGTACATGTTTGTCTCTTATTCAGTGATTTAAAATTGTTTGCCACCACAATGCCGCACCGTAAATACAAAATAAAAGTAAGAAAATCCTGTCAATGTCAAAAACACCCTGTGCGAACTCCCAATTGTATTGCACACCAATATATCTTTGGTAGATAAAATCCAGAAAAGCCACGTCGGACAGGCAAATCACGTGGTCTCGCGCATCCAGTCGCTTCGCTTCTGAAACGCTCCTGGTGTGAGTCGGCACCGCGTGGAGAACGGAACAAAACCTTGTCGGAGCCGCAGACGTGTGCAGTGTCAATAAGGGCTAACAGTCTATCGTTTCTACCAAGGATATATTGGTGTGCAATACAATTGGGAGTTTGCACAGGGTGTTTATTTTGACATAGACAGGATTTTCTTACTTTTATTTTGTATTTACAGTGCGGCTTGGACCCGGCATACATCAAAAATAGACTAGGCGCCTATCTTTAGGCCGGCGACACACTGGCTGCGTGGCGTTTCTGTTGCGTGTCACTGCGTGGCGTTTTCTGTGTCTTTGCACACCTGAAACGTGTTCGGCGCTGTTGCTGCTTTTGACGTACAGGGAGGGCTATCTCGGGACATAGGCGCCGTTTATATATATATATATATATATATATATATATATATATATAGCCTACTGATACAGCAAAGACAACGTCGGCAGTATAGACGGCAAAATAGGCTACAGAATATTTTGTTCTGCATTGACAGGTACAATATTTGAAAATTCGTCTCACGCAGGCAGTGTGCAAGCTCTAACCTGTTAACATGGGAGCCGAAATAAAAACGGACACACCACACAGCTGAGACGCTCACGCCACGCAGCCAGTGTGTCCCCGGCCTTAGCAAAGCGGCGCGGAGAGACGCTTCTGAAACGCGGCGCATCTCGGGTGGTGTAAACACAAGCATTGACTAGAGTGGCCGCGATCCGCTCCGGTAGCCGTGCTAGTGTTACGTGTCCGCGAGTGCGCGTGATGTAAAAATCGTCATCGGAGGGTGTGCGCGGATGTCCGCGTGCCTCCCAATATTTTAGGAGTCAAAATCTTGTAATCTCACACAGTGACTATGTAACAGACAAAAAGAATTGTGTAATCTGACCCAGGTCATAGAGTTATGTTTATGCACTCTTCCATTTTTAGCAAATAAATAAAAAGTTTGTCTAATAACAATTTTTGTGATGGTTTGTATTTTTTGTGCACTTCATGGAGCATCAACGACTCTTTAAGTGATGAACTCCATTACTTGTGTTTGTTTTCAGGGATGATTTGTATTTGTGCTACAAAACTTTAACCTCTGTAGCACCAGTGCTATGTGCAAAACAAGTTAACGTACAGCCCTGACATTAGCTAATGCACTGAACTAACATGAACAGCTGGATTTTTATTAACTAACATTAACCAAGATTAATAAATAATGTAACAAATGTATTGCTCATTGTTAGTTCATGTTAGTTAATACATTAACCAATGTTAACTAATGAACCTTATTGTAATGCGTTACATTCATTTCTTACAGTGTAGCATTGTAGGTAAATCGCTAGTTTAGCTTACCTTGCTAACGCCTCTGTAAACCTGCACGACTCGAGGGTCCAGTTGAGGATCGGCTCGTCCTGAAACCTCAGACATCACAGTTCCCACTTCAGTCTGCTTCTCCGTGATCTTCTCCATGATGATGTCGGCTAGCGTGCGTCTGTCACACACACACACACACACATTTACATGTATGCATTTGGCAGGCGCTTTTATCCAAAGCGAATTACACTTCATTTCAAGGTACACATTTATATTCTTATCAGTTCATGCTTTCCCTGGGAATCGAACCCCTGACCTTGGTGTTGCCAGCGCCAACTCTCGTAATTGAGCTACAGGAAAGCTAATGTTAGCACACACACTGCGATAAACATGCGATTATTTGTTATGCGCAGCTCATCAGTGACGTACGGCTCAGTAAACGCGGCTCACTCTGAAAGCACTGTGAGTTTGAGTCGCTTATAACGTGCATTTGAAAAAGCAACACGCGTCAAACATCTTTCCAGACTTGAGAAGCAGGATTGGCGATAAGTGGCGATTAGAGGTGTAACGATTCCCTCACGTCACGATTCGAGACATATCACGATACTGATCTCACGATACTGATCTCACGATACTGATCTCACGATACTGATCTCACGATACTGAACTCACGATACTGAACTCACGATACTAAACTCACGATACTAAACTCACGATACTGATCTCACGATACTGAACTCACGATACTGAACTCACGATACTGAACTCACGATACTGAACTCACGATACTGAACTCACGATACTGAACTCACGATACTGAACTCACGATACTGAACTCACGATACTGATCTCACGATACTGAACTCACGATACTGAACTCACGATACTGAACTCACGATACTGATCTCACGATACTGATCTCACGATACTGATCTCACGATACTGATCTCACGATACTGATCTCACGATACTGATCTCACGATACTGATCTCACGATACTGAACTCACGATACTGAACTCACGATACTGAACTCACGATACTGAACTCACGATACTGAACTCACGATACTGAACTCACGATACTGATCTCACGATACTGATCTCACGATACTGAACTCACGATACTGAACTCACGATACTGATCTCACGATACTGAACTCACGATACTGAACTCACGATACTGAACTCACGATACTGAACTCACGATACTGAACTCACGATACTGATCTCACGATACTGAACTCACGATACTGAACTCACGATACTGAACTCACGATACTGATCTCACGATACTGAACTCACGATACTGATCTCACGATACTGATCTCACGATACTGATCTCACGATACTGATCTCACGATACTGATCTCACGATACTGATCTCACGATACTGATCTCACGATACTGAACTCACGATACTGAACTCACGATACTGAACTCACGATACTGAACTCACGATACTGAACTCACGATACTGAACTCACGATACTGAACTCACGATACTGATCTCACGATACTGAACTCACGATACTGAACTCACGATACTGATCTCACGATACTGAACTCACGATACTGAACTCACGATACTGAACTCACGATACTGATCTCACGATACTGATCTCACGATACTGAACTCACGATACTGAACTCACGATACTGAACTCACGATACTGATCTCACGATACTGATCTCACGATACCATATTATTGCGATACACCAAAACATGATAAAAAGGTAACAAAAAAAATGTACTGTTGATTAAAACACTAAATTTTATATTATATATTGGGTATAAATGAATATTCTTGGACTTGGTGCTGGAAACCCAATCCACTTTTGTGTCTTTAAACGCTTTTTTTTTGGGGTAAGCAGCTTATAAACACGCATTCCTGGGTTGTTTAGCTTGTTTTCTGTACACCTTGTCACATAGCAGCTTTTAGACACCGTTTTGTTTTTTATTATAATGACGAGGAGGCAGTTTCACACAATACAGAGTCAATGTAGACGGATATAGATGGATGGAGATGGCGGGATGGCGGGATTGCAAGCCCCCCCCCGCCACGGTGGGCGTGGCTTCAGATTCTGATGCGTGTCGCTCTGTCTCTATATACTACCAATCAGCCTCTGCACTGAAAAACTATGCATAAAATAATCACAGCATTTGCCAAATCAAGTGCGGTTTCATTTTGGTTAATCGTGCAGCCCTGACACACAAACACACACACACACACACCTCACCTGAGCGGCGGGTTCTTGTTCATGAACATCTCGATGGCTTTCTCGTCCTCAGGATCCACGTCAACCTCTCCAGCCGTCTCCACATGATGACCCAGAGCCGGCCACTCCTCGTCTGAGTCTCCATCGTCTGCACTCGCACCTGAAACACATGCGGTGTCACTGATCCTGCAGTTCATTGTGCGCATATATAGTTTATGGTTTAACACACACAACTCTTACTCATATAGACTGTATAACATATGTTTGTAGTGTGCGTGACGTCACTCGTAGTGTTTCTGAAGAGCGTTTTTAAAGGCCAAAGTGGGCGGAACCGGCCGTCGCCATCTTGGCCGCGCGTCACTCGCGGATAAACGAAAATGTGCAGCGAGACGGATTAGCTGAAGTGACGCTAACGCTAGCAGACAAACGGCTAGTAGTGATATCAGGGCAATGCACCTGTCACTCAAATGGCCACGCCCTTAATTATGCACAACTTTAAGGCTTAATATAATTAATACGGATGAGTTATAAAAAAATTCACCCCCTCATAGTCGTCATGAAGAGCAAAATTAGCTCTATAGACCAAAACCACTTTTTGCAACAGACTGTAAACACATGTTTTCTGCTTTAAAGTTGGGCATTTTAACATGGGGGTTTATGGGATTGAGTCTCTTCTGCAGCCGGCCTCTAGTGGCCAGTGGAGGAACTGCAGTTTAAGTCTCTTCAGTGTTGATTCAAGAGAGAGACAGGAAGTTGCGCTTGGTTAAAACCTCACTCCCCTGGACTCAAGAGCCATGCTAGACTTTAGTGTCCTTGTTAGCGCGCGCGCCTCCCACGCCGGCGACCCGGGATCGAATCCCACTCGGAGCGGGTTGAGAAGGACCAGTTACATTTGGTGCCGTGACCCGGATGGGAGTGAGGTTTAGGAGGTGAGTGTAACGGACCTAGGCCACACACCACACACACACGTGTGTAAACATCACTCCCCTGGAATCAAAAGGCGAGCTGCAGTCTTCGGCTGCTTCGAATCCCGCTCTGAGTGAGTCAAGGACTCGGTACGCTTTAAAGGGGACATAGCTATCATGAAAATCTGACTTTTTCCGTGTTGGCTGTAATTGAGCCCCAGGTGCTTCACAGAAAACATGAAAAGTGAAACCTAGTAACTTTTTTTTGATGAGCCTTTCTCTGCAAACATGTTATAAAATAAGCCGATCAGATTTTGTTCCCCTTCTGATGTATGAAAAGGATCTTATTATAATATTACCGGCCCTTAATCTGCACGTTTACACACACCAGCCGACATTCGGTTTCTCGAGCGACAACAGTGAGCAGTTCTAACGCAGCAGCAGAATGATCCAGCAAAGCCTGAAACTGTTCTGTCGTTGAGCACAGACGAGCACTGAACACTATTGACCAGAACATGTCACCGCTGTCTTATAAACACCCCAGGAACTGTGGACACTTGTGTAGAAGTTCAACATGATGATGAGATGATCAGTGTAACTCCACAACAACTACATAAACGTCTCCACTAACATTCAGAAACTCTTGCTGAGTCTCTCCGTAAGGCTGCACTCGCTACTGGTTATTCTGGGATTCTGGATGAGTGAGATTGGCCTGTTTTGTTATTGCTGGAGTTTCTGAAGCTCATTTGCATTTAAAGGGACACCCACAAAACGGCTGCGAATTTGAAAAGCTATAATAAATGATCTTGGGGAATTATGAGCTGAAATTTCACAGAGACACATTCTGGGAACACCATAGATTTATATTACATCTCGTGAAAAGGGGCATATGTCACCTTTAAAAGTAAATGTATGTTATAGAATGTTGTTGTTGTTGTTCGACTGATAAAGCACCAGTATGCCATGCCTGTATACAGTAAGTATGTGATGGTTGGGTTCACTCACCCAGCCGAGTAGCGGGTTGTCTCTTGGGTTCTGCTGCGAGTCCGAGCTCAGTCTGCAGCTCGTCCTGTTGTATTCGGGCCTGTTGCAGGATCTTTCTGGACAGCTTCTCGTCCACATACTCCTGCTCCTCCTCGAGGCTCCTGGTTCGGCTCTTCACTCGCCCGCTGGCCCGAACCGAGTCTCCCTGCAGGATCTGATCGGCCAGAGACACGCCGGAACCACCGATATTACTCCTCTTCACCTTCGGCATGATCAAATGTTAATATTATTATTATTATTATACCAGCCTCAACTCATGACACGCAGCTGCGCGCCGAACACACGTGTGTCTGACCTGAAGAAAATGGCGCTGTGTGTGTGTGTGTGTGTGTGGCTGATCTGAGATCAGATGAATGGAGCGAGCGCTCCTCTTTATTTTTATTTTTTTATTTTTTTAAATTTAAATTCAAGGGAAGGCAGTAAAGTAAAGTACAGTGAGATATAGTCTACTAAAAAAATATACATAAAACATTAAAGCAATAGAAACTAAACATACAATAAATGAATACAAATAAATATAAATAAATAACATGGGTGGAAAAATAATTAAAAATCGCCATCTTTAGGAAATCAGGAGGTAACATAATAAAAACCTTTTTTTAGCAGCAGTTTGTTAGCGGTTTTCTTGTTAGCTGATAAACAAAGATAATCATATAAGTTTAAATCAACACAAAAAAAGCATAAAATTGGGCTTAGAATCAGTGACTTACATTTATGGTGATGAAACTAGCCACATAGAGTTAGCGGTTTTAGCGAGCGCTAATCTAGTGCACTCTTGTTTTTTTTATTTTGTTTTTTTATTGATTTAAAAAAATTACAACTAGTCTGCAGAAACTATAGAAAAACCACTTGTTCTAAGGGAATCTTTCCAATCGACGGATCATTGCATCACAAAAGTAATTTTGTCATTTTACCCGTCATGCACCTCATCGTCCGCTTTACAGCATTAAATGCATTTTTTAGTAAATTGAGTAAACAGAAAAAAAGACAAATATATTAAGAAACAGTGACAAACTTAAAAGTTTTTAAAGAATGTGTAAATGTTTACAGAGAGAAAAACACGCAGCTTTCTTACCGTATTTTTCAAACCTAATATTGTGTTTAGGTTGAATTTCTCATCTTAAAATTAAAAACAAAGGCTTATTTCCTCCAAATTTACAGCTATGAATACAAAATTTAGCTAAAATTAGTAGCAGAATAATTAAATCATATTCCTATGATAAGATTTTTCATAAGAGAACACATTTTTAAAGCACGGTTGAAAGCTGGGCATGACATGAGCCTTAATTATATCCATACTTGGTGTTTCAAAAAAACATAATAGAATTCTTTCTGTCAAAATATTTACTATTTTAGTATATTTTTCTTTGATGTCTATCGGCTACCTGATCTTCATCCTTGCTCCTCTTTTTATTTTTATTTTTGATTATTATCTTTTTATTCATCCTTCTTAAATAAAAACTCTGTGTTAGTCTCAATGGAAGTGTCTTATTTTGTTGATTGTTCCTTGTCGTGTTATCTACATCCTGCAATACAACATTTTTTTTTAAAAGAAAAGAGCCTTAATATAAGGCTTGTTCGACTTGAACCGGCGCTGCGCAGACCGATCGGTTGATGACATCAAAGTACCGCGAGAGCGATTAGAGAGCAGACGGCTCCTTATGCTTTTGAATCGCTCTCGCGGTACTTTGATGTCATCAACCGATCGGTCTGTGCAGCGCCGGTTCAAGTCGAACAAGCCTATTAATCTCGTTCACTCATAACAGCTGACCTCAGACCAGCGCTGATTTACACTATTTACTTCCGGTCACGTGATCTGTGCTGCTCTCAATCGACGTTTCGGGGTGTTTGCTATCATTTTAATTGAAATGTATAGATAATCACGAATATTTATGTATTGTATGTATATGTATGTATATTCTACTGATTTTGTGTTATTCGCGAAAGCCGGATTGACCCGGAAGTAAATACGGGCTCGCGGAATTTTACGGCAAAGAAATGGGTGTAACGTGGTGAGAAACACTTTTGTTTTCATATAATTGTTTAATACTTTTTGTTTTAATGTGTCGTTTTGAGTCCTCTGGTGCTTATAAAACGGTCATAATATGATGTGTTGTGCTGAATCCACCGAGAGGCTTTAGAAAGAAACAAAGCTCTTCAATATGTTTTGTTTATTGAATTGAACTATTTTTGAATGCCTTTATTGTCACTGCACTCCTGTACAACGAAATTCTTACTTCATATTATTTTAATATTAATACTAATATTTCATGTATTTTACATAAATATTATATATATAAGAAAGAATGCTAGGCGAATCAGTGGAGTTTACCGGTCCTAATTTAATATGGATTTGTAGTCCTCTCTTTTATAAATATATATATATACCTTCCGTTTGTTTTGTATGAAAACAACTTGAAATTAGTTTATTACACAAACTTATAGACCCAGAAAGCAATAGTGTCGCCCAGATCCAACCCACATCGAATCCACACGTACCACACGTGGCCCGGATCTGGGCCGACACTATGTTGCTGTCTGGGTTTTAACTAATTCAAATTAAAAAATTTTTTTATATATAATAATATTATTATATTGGCACATTACAAAAATAACTTAAAGCACAGTCCTGCAACTTGACCGTTTCATTACAAGTTTGAATTATTTGTATTTTGTAATTTGGTAAGTAATATGAATGTATATTGCGTATGTTGATATGAATGATGTGTGTGTCAGTGTGTGTCAGGTGCCCGTGTCCGAGGGCAAGAGCGTTCAGCAGACGGTCGATACTCTGCATAAGAAGCTGGAGCAACTGGGAGCCGTTAAACAGGGAAACTTCTGGGTCGACTGCGAAACGTACCACGCTACGGGAAACGCCACCGGTAACCGGCTCACACCGTTACCATGGAAACCACACTGCATATCACCATGGCGAATGTATATCACTGTCTCTCTCTCTCTCTCAGGTCAGTCGAGTAAGCTGTTGTACGTGATGCATAACTCGGAGACGCCGCTGAGCTGCATGGCTCTGTTCGAGGGTGGACCGGGTCTCAGCGCAGACGCTAACTTTGACGTCCTGATGGTGAAACTCAAGAGTCACTTCCAGAACGCCAAAGGCCATAAAGTGGAGAGTCGCGGATGCCGTTATCGCTACTGCGACTTCCTGGTGAAGATCGGCACCGTCGCCATGAGCTCCAGCGCTAGAGGCATTTCAGTCGAGGTTTGTTTACGCGTTCAGTGGCTCTCATTCACTAAGTGTGTGACGCACGAATTTGACACACGAACTCCCGCACTAACGTTTATTTAAAATTTACGGAAAAAATTTAGAAACAACTAAAAAAACACATAAAAAAATCACTTTCAATCACTAAGTGTGTGACGCACTAATTTGAAACACGAACTCCCGCACTAACGTTTATTTAAAATTTACGGAAAAAACGTAGAAACAACTGAAAAAACACAAAAATTACTTTCATTCACTAAGTGTGTGACGCACGAATTTGATACACAATCTCTCGTACTACCATTTTATTTTAAATTTACAGAAAAAACGTAGGAACAATTGTACACCAAAATCACATTCATTCACTAAGTGTGCGAACTCACGAGTTTGACACAAACTCTTATACTAACATTTATTTCAAATTCACACGAATTTGATACATGATCTCTCGTACTAACATTTTATTTTAAATTTACAGAAAAAACTTAGAAACAAATAAAAACAAACGCAAAATTCACTTTCATTCACTAAGTGTGTGATGCACGAATTTGTACGCAAAATGTGTACGCTTTTTTTACGATCAAATCATGATTCAGTAAATCTCGCACTAACGTATATTTCAAATTTACGAAAACTTATTACAAACAACTGAAAACAAACGCTAAAATCACTTTCATTCACTAAGTGTGCAGACACATGAATTTGACACGAATTCTCGTATTGACATTTATTTCAAATTTACGGAAAAAAACGTACAAACAATGAAAACAAACGCAAAAATCACTTTCATTCACTAAGTTTGCGGACGCACAAGTTTCACACAGGAACTATCGTACTAACGTTTATTTCAAATTTACGGAAAAAACACGTAGGAACAACTAAAGACAAATACGCCCCAAAAAAAGACATTGCTCGAAACAGCACATTTTTGGGGGGAAAATTGTACCATCTTTAAAAAATATTTTTTTAAACTAAATAAATTTAGCATAACGCAAAGTGATTCATAACAGTCACGCAATTACTCTGAGAACTACACCCACTGGAGGGGAACGTAATCAGCGACAGGATAGCTTAGCCTTCGTGTTAAAATTAAATTGAATACATGGATATTTAATCAAATACAGCGAGTAAGAGTAAGAAATGCCACCTTAAAGCACGAGCTGTGAAACTTTGGAGGAAACTTTGCGTGATGTGTACGAATTTACACCGAAATTCATGTGCGTACGTATATATGTGTTCTGAATTACCAGAATTAAAACCCGTCTTTTCTGATTAATCCGAAGCAGAAACGCATGCTAATGTCCAGTAATGTGTGTTGTGTGTGTGTGTGTGTGAAGGTGGAGTATTGTGCGTGTGTGATCCCTGGAGACTGCTGGAACCTCATGAAGGAGTTCATGCAGAGTTTCCTGGGCTCCAACACTCCCGAGCTGCCGACGGTGTTCACCAGTAAACCCGAGGGTCTGAGCGTGCCGGTGGACTGCATGGACACCATGAGCCAGTACCTGGAGCTCTTCAGCAGAGTCCGCAAACAGCAGGTGCTGCCCGGCAGCGGCGTACGATGAAAACCTGCGACAAAACCTGCCATAATCTTCAACTTGACGCCAAAACCTGCCATAATCTTCAACCTGACGCCGAAACCTGGGGTAATCTTCAACCCGACGCCGAAACCTACGATAATCTTCAACCTGACGCCAAAACCTGCGGTAATCTTCAACCCGACGCCGAAACCTGGGTAATCTTCAACCTGACGCCGAAACCTGGGGTAATCTTCAACCCGACGCCGAAACCTACGATAATCTTCAACCTGACGCCTAAACCTGCGGTAATCTTCAACCCGACGCCGAAACCTGGGTAATCTTCAACCTGACGCCGAAACCTGGGGTAATCTTCAACCCGACGCCGAAACCTACGATAATCTTCAACCTGACGCCAAAACCTGCGGTAATCTTCAACCCGACGCCGAAACCTGGGTAATCTTCAACCCAACGCCGAAACCTACGATAATCTTCAACCCGACGCCGAAACCTACGATATTCTTCAACCTGACGCCGAAACCTGCGGTAATCTTCAACCTGACGCCGAAACCTAAAATAATCTTCAACCCAACGCCGAAACCTAAGATAATCTTCAACCCGACGCCGAAACCTGCGGTAATCTTCAACCCGACGCCGAAACCTACGATAATCTTCAAACCGATGCCGAAACCTGCGGTAATCTTCAACCCGACGCCGAAACCTACGATAATCTTCAACCCGACGCCGAAACCTACGATAATCTTCAACCCCACGCCGAAACCTACGATAATCTTCAACCTGACGCCGAAACCTACGATAATCTTCAAACCGACGCCAAAACCTGCTGTAATCTTCAACCCGACGCCGAAACCTACGATAATCTTCAACCCGATGCCGAAACCTACGATAATCTTCAACCCGACGCCGAAACCTGCGGTAATCTTCGACCCGATGCCGAAACCTACGATAATCTTCAACCCAACGCTGAAACCTACGATAATCTTCAACCCAACGCTGAAACCTACGATAATCTTCAACCCGACGCCGAAACCTACGATAATCTTCAACCCAACGCTGAAACCTACGATAATCTTCAACCCGATGCCCAAACCTACGATAATCTTCAACCCAACGCTGAAACCTACGATAATCTTCAACCCGACGCTGAAACCTACGATAATCTTCAACCCGATGCCGAAACCTACGATAATCTTCAACCCAACGCTGAAACCTACGATAATCTTCAACCCGACGCCGAAACCTACGATAATCTTCAACCCGACGCCGAAACCTACGATAATCTTCAACCCAACGCTGAAACCTACGATAATCTTCAACCCGACGCCGAAACCTACGATAATCTTCAACCCGACGCTGAAACCTACGATAATCTTCAACCCAACGCTGAAACCTACGATAATCTTCAACCCGACGCCGAAACCTACGATAATCTTCAACCCAACGCTGAAACCTACGATAATCTTCAACCCAACGCTGAAACCTACGATAATCTTCAACCCGATGCCGAAACCTACGATAATCTTCAACCCGACGCCGAAACCTGCGGTAATCTTCGACCCGATGCCGAAACCTACGATAATCTTCAACCCAGCGCTGAAACCTACGATAATCTTCAACCCAACGCTGAAACCTACGATAATCTTCAACCCGACGCTGAAACCTACAATAATCTTCAACCCGACGCCGAAACCTACGATAATCTTCAACCCAATGCTGAAACCTACGATAATCTTCAACCCAACGCTGAAACCTACGATAATCTTCAACCCGACACTGAAACCTACGATTATCTTCAACCTGACACTGAAACCTACGATTATCTTCAACCCGACACTGAAACCTGCGATAATCTTCAACCCGACGCCGAAACCTGCGATTATCTTCAACCCAATGCTGAAACCTACGATTATCTTCAACCTGACACTGAAACCTACGATTATCTTCAACCCGACACTGAAACCTACGATTATCTTCAACCCGACGCCGAAACCTGCGATTATCTTCAACCCGACACTGAAACCTACGATTATCTTCAACCCGACGCCGAAACCTGCGATTATCTTCAACCCGACGCCGAAACCTACGATTATCTTCAACCCAACGCTGAAACCTACGATAATCTTCAACCCAACGCTGAAACCTACGATTATCTTCAACCTGACACTGAAACCTACGATTATCTTCAACCCAACGCTGAAACCTACGATAATCTTCAACCCGACGCCGAAACCTACGATTATCTTCAACCTGACACTGAAACCTACGATTATCTTCAACCCAACGCTGAAACCTACGATAATCTTCAACCCAACGCTGAAACCTACGATAATCTTCAACCCGACACTGAAACCTACGATTATCTTCAACCCGACGCCGAAACCTGCGATTATCTTCAACCCGACGCCGAAACCTGCGATTATCTTCAACCCGACACTGAAACCTACGATTATCTTCAACCTGACACTGAAACCTGCGATTATCTTCAACCCGACACTGAAACCTACGATTATCTTCAACCCAACGCTGAAACCTACGATTATCTTCAACCCAACGCTGAAACCTACGATAATCTTCAACCCAACGCTGAAACCTACGATAATCTTCAACCCGACACTGAAACCTACGATTATCTTCAACCCGACGCCGAAACCTGCGATTATCTTCAACCCGATGCCGAAACCTACGATAATCTTCAACCCAACGCTGAAACCTACGATAATCTTCAACCCGACGCTGAAACCTGCGATAATCTTCAACCCGATGCCGAAACCTACGATAATCTTCAACCCAACGCTGAAACCTACGATAATCTTCAACCCGACGCTGAAACCTGCGATAATCTTCAACCCGACACTGAAACCTACGATTATCTTCAACCTGACACTGAAACCTGCGATAATCTTCAACCCGACGCAAGACAACGAGTGTCTGAATCTCTGGCTTTGAGAGATACAGACAGTCCTGAAAGAACTTGATGATAAAATTTCTCATTTTGTTTGTATATTATTTCCTATATGTACATTGGAATTTGTGAAATAAACTGTTTACTTTTGAATTGCAATCATTTTTTTTTTAAATCAGTGTTGAGGTAGAATCGCAAACTTTTGTTTTGAATCAGTACTATATCCAAAATAAGTTTGTGTTTGTAATATAATATATGTGTGTGCACTGTGTATAATTATTTTGTATATATGAATACACACACTTGCATGTATATAAATATATTTTGCATATATATTTATAAATAATTTATATTAAATATAAATATTTTAGATTAAATAAAATTTCTATTCAATATACATGCATATGTGTGTATTTATACATACAAAATAATTATACACAGTACAGACACATTATGTAATTAATCGTTGCCCAGCACTAATTAAAATCAGGGTTCTGGTAGAATCGCTACATTTTGTTTTGATTCAGTACTTCGGAGGGTGTATCAGAAGTCATGTGATTAGTTAATGACAAGTAATAAGTTGAAGATTTCCCTTTAAATTATTCCACTTTAATGAAAACGTTTGCCATTTGTCTCGTAAAAGCCATCATTAGGCATTTTGTAAAACAATTTGTTCAATTGATCAAGAGATTCAATTGCTGAAAGGTGTTTAACACCTTGTACAAACTCGCCAAAACGAATAAAAATATATAGATTTGGTCAGATTTAGTTTAAAATAATGATTTTGCTTGAAGAATGTCAGCTTTGATGTTTGAACAGGAATACCACATTTGCATAGCAAATGCAGAACAGATGAAGGCACAGATAATTGGCTAGTAAATTCAAATTTATTTGAATATGCATGAGCAAAGCACACTGTGGATAAATTCCAATTCACATGCAATCAGCCTTAAATGAAATACGAGCTTAAAAATAGCATGATTCAACACTTGACAGGACATGTATGAAGTTTAAGTAGGCTACATAGTATTTCATTTATAACAGTAACACTTTATTTGAGTGTCCTTGTAACATATGTGTTACATGCACTTACCTTCTTAATAACAGTAAATTATGCATAATTACATGCAACAAATCCTAATCCTACCATAACCCTATAGAAAATACATGTACTTGCTTAATATTACTCAGTACTTAAATATATAATTACACTGTAACAATGACACCTTAACATAAAGTGTAACTGAGAATTCTTGTAAAAATAGTATTTATTACTAATCTCTACATAATATCGACAAGCCGACACTAATTCTGGGACTATACAGCTCAACAATGGTAATATACATTCACAACATGGGATATTACCATGAAATGTAAACTATGAATGACTGAATACCCCAAAACCAATTTCAATGAATTTTACAATCTCAGTTCAAACTCTAGGCTCGATCTGATTTAACTATAGTCGCAAAGCATGCTGGGTAGCCAGTAAAGCCTCATTGCAGAAACGTGTGTATGTTACTTTAAATGTAAAGTCCATGTTGCTTTTGTTTGCAATGTGTCATAATCATTTGCATATAATCAGTGTATTAATTTTATATGCACTTATTGCTTATAATCTTAATGCAAAATAAATCACATCATGATCTGGACGAGGTTAATCTGTTCATTTGACTCCGCCTCTGGAGCTTTAAAACCTGACGGACGTCTCAACAACCGCATGAAAAGCCGGCTTAAAACTGGCTTAAAAGCACCAACTTTCGCGATCTCGACCAATCAGAACTAGTCATTACGTGATTGATCGCTCCTCAGCCAATCAGAGCGCAGTGACGCCAGCGCTGGGCACGTTCGGTTGAGGCGTAAATGGTGACAGCTCGCGCGTGCGGATGATGGCGGTAAATAACAGCCGAAAGCGAGTGTAAAAAACCCCCGCTAATATTAACCGTAATTTTACTTATTAAAAACATTTACCGGCTGTTTCGTGGAGGACTCGCGCAGAAGAGCCGATTAAAAGCTGATCGGGGGTTTTCGGTGTGAGTTTATTCTGTAGCTGCGGCTCTTGAACTGTTTTTTGTTCAACGGATTTAAAGTAACAGATCTCTCGCGCCGGTATAAACACACACACCGATCGAGCCCCGGTACCGGAACCTCCCGGATCCGCCGATAACGAATATTCCGCGTGTCTGCCGGAGGAGCGTCTTTTGTTCTGTAAGTAGCGCTAGCGGGTTAGCACACACACACACACACACACACACACACACACACATACATACAAACATTCAAACAACAGAGACAGACACACACACTCATAACAAAATAACACACGTATATCACATGCATTCATATACCCATTACGCACACAACATTGTGTGACAAACACATAACGTGCACGACTCAGTCTTGTATACAAACATAACTGCACACTTTCAAACACACACACACACACACACACTTTATCAAATGTAATGTACGACAAACACCAAGCTAACAAAAATATTAAGTTATGAAAATATCTCTGAACATTCAAAACATTCTTTTTTATATGTCTTAATTTTCTTTTCTGTTATGCGAACATTCCATTGTATTCTTCAAACATTATGGAACGTTACTTTTGAATGTTCTGTGAACGTTCTGAAACAAGTAGTAACAATTAAAAAAAACCGTTAAACGAACGATTTAGGAAAAAACACGGTTAATTAACGTTTTTGTGCTAATATTTTGAGAACATTATTAAAGACCAGAGACTTTGAACAAACGTTCTGTTAATGTTACGGGAAGAATGTTTGTTCGTAACATTGAGAGAACCATACCAGAACATTCTTTCTTAAATTCGTTCTTAATAAACGCTCCATTAACGATGTATAAATAATACTTTTGTGCTAACGTTTTGAGAACATTATTAAAGAGCAGATAACTTTGAACGGATGTTCTATTAATGTTACTGGAAGAACGTTGTTCATAGCATTGAGAGAACGTTAGCTAAAGTTCGCTATACACTTTAAAAACCAGTTCATTCCCCTCACAGGAACAGATTCTGGTACTATTCTTGTGAAGCGCTTTGATATGCTACTTTTAAAGGCGCTATAGAAAATAAAGTTTATTATTATTATTTTTTTTTTACTATGATGTTGCTAAGATCCGGACTGACTCTTTTGATGACACTGATTTCACTTTTGAATGTTCAAGTTTTGGGTGTAGATAAAGTGCGTTTCTTTTGTATGTTCAAGTTTAGTGTGTAAATAAAGTGTGTTTGTTGTCCACAGTGTTAGTTGGGCATTATGAAGTCCTGTAAACTGTGCGGCAGCAGGACTCGTGCGCTCTGATGCTGAAGCTCACCGTTTCTCACAGTGAGTCCGTTAAAACTATTTTATGGACAATTTTGCTTTCCCTCATCCTTTCCTCGGGTCTCCCGAAACTCTTTTTTATACACAAAAAATTCGGATTCGAGGAGTTTGTTGTTTTAATCTAAAAAAGTAACAAATCCGGGTCAATTTGAGCCGCTTAGGAATGAATGGAATGTGAGGAATGCATCAGTACACATAGAAAAACCTAAAAATGCTAAAACTTTACCAAAAAATTATTTTATAATGTCTATCTGAATGCATACTGAAGAAATTACTTTAGGACCCAGCGGAACAGCTCAGTTGCCCCAAACGAGCTATAAGGCCATCTAGAGTCATGAAATATCATGTTATATTATTATTTTTCCACAAGACGTCGGCAAATACACCCAATGTAAGATATTTGGAGCTGAATTAAAAGGGTTATGCATTAATTATTTTGAATGTGAGGAATGTGCTTAAATTACTACAGTAGTCAACATTTGAAGTGGATTAAAAAGTTCATCAAGTTGTCCCAAGATAAGAACGGGTATTGTTCAAAATTCATGTATAACTTTGATGAAAGGTTTTGATCCACTTCAAATGTTGACTACTGTATTTATTTATTTATTTATTGACCAAATCTAGTAATTTAAAGGTAAATAAAATAAAAATCATCAGCATTAAAAAAATAGATAATTTAAGGGCTTTGGGTCATTTTGACCCGTGAGGGAAAGATGCGTTACAAAGTGCGAGGGAAGGATGACGCATTGCATTGAAATTAATTACTTATTTGAAATAATCTGTGTTTGTGAGCAACGTCTCTCTCCCTGTTGTCTTCAGGATGAGCGCGGCCATCATGGCGTGTGGTTCCTGACTGCTAATGCTCATGCGCGTTGGGAGACATGGATCGCTGTAAGCATGTGGCGCGGTTCCGTTTGGGCCACGGCCACTCGATCCTCAACCCGCAGATGTGGCGCTGCGTGGACTGCGGCACCACGGAGTCGGTGTGGGCGTGTCTGAAGTGCACTCATGTGGCGTGCGGTCGCTACATGGAAGAACACTCCCTGAGCCACTTCCAGCAGACGCAGCACCCGCTAGCCATGGACGTACGCGAGCTAGCTGTCTTCTGTTTCGCGTGCGGCGACTACGTGTTGAACGATAACGTCGAGGGCGACTTGAAGCTCCTCCGCGGGGCGCTATCAACCGTCCGAATCCCTGGACAGCGTTCCCTGCGTTCGTCAACATCCGACGGCGGGTTTAGAGCGTGCGATGTTAGCGTGTCGCGTCCGTCCACGCGGACGGCGTTGTGGCACAGACGGAAAACCCTCCTACAAAGTGCTTTACGCCGCTGGAGAAACCGGCAGCAAGACGAAGAGAGGAAGCGTGAGGAAAAGCAAGAGCAAGAGCGCGAGGAGAAGCGACGACAACGCAGGGAAGTCAAGAAACGGTTAATGGGAGAGCTAGCGAACGTCCCACCGAGGAAAAGCGCGCGGTTGCTAACACAGGCTCCCCGTACGACGCTCACCCTCATCCCTCGAAAGTTCCGCGATCCTCCGGAACGACTGCCCTTGGCTCCCAAACAATCGCTTTTGTCGCTGTCCGGCAAGACTCTTTCGCGCAAGACGGGTCGTTTACGCCGATATCACGCGTCGCAGTCGGCGCGGCGCAGGAAACTAGCGCCGGGAGTCACTGGACTTCGCAATCTTGGGAACACGTGCTACATGAACTCCATCCTTCAGGTTTTGAGCCACTTGCAGAAGTTTCGGGAGTGTTTCCTCACGCTGGACTTGTGCCAGACTGAGGAGCTCCTCGCTAAGACTAACCAATCACAGGGTGTGGAGGGCGGAGCCAGGACCCTCGCTACGCTAGTCCCGCCCAGTTTGAGTTCGGCGGAACTGGTGCAACCGAAAGAGCCGCGGTCCTCGTCTCGGCAGAAGATGTCGTTGTGTCACGAGTTGCACACGCTCTTCCGGGTCATGTGGTCGGGTCGGTGGTCGCTAGTGTCTCCGTTCGCTATGCTACATTCCGTTTGGAACCTGATTCCAGCGTTTCGCGGATACGACCAGCAGGACGCGCAGGAGTTCTTGTGCGAGCTTCTGGATAAAGTCCAGCAGGAACTGGAGTCGGACGGACCCAAGAAACACTTCTTGATCCCGATCACGCAGCGGAAACTGTCCAAACAAGTCCTCAAAGTGCTCAACACTATCTTCCACGGACAGCTGCTCAGCCAGGTGACGTTAGCGTTTGAATTTTAACGATTCTGATTCCAATTTCCATTCCTAATTTTGATTCCAATGAGGTTACAAAAAAAAAGAACCTTAGATATCATTCACATTGAGTGTTATTGCACAACATGTGACTGTGTCTGAATATCATGAACAGAAATCAACAGATAAAGAACACTTACACGAGGAGCGTTTGCCTGTGGTTTAAAAACACCATAGAAGAACAACTAGCCCAACTAATATAAACTTCACGCGTTATTAAAGACAAGTAAACACTCAGTAATTAAACAAGAACAAATAAAAAAATAGCGATCACAACAAATAGAGACAACTGAACAAATATACGACTGTTTTAAGATTTTCAGGAACTGTAATCAAATGTAAAGTAACACTGCACTTTATAAATAAAGATACAATACAAATATATTTATACTGTAAATATGGAAGGAATGGAATTCAGTATAACAGTCATTCAGTGAAGAACGAGTGAATCTTCTCTGTCTTCTGTTGTGTGATTAGTGTTATTATAGAGCAGGAATATTAGTGCTGTCACTTTAAGAACGGCACGGATCTAGTATACTGATACACACACACACACACACACACACACACACACACACACAGTCTCTCACTCGAATGATTACAGTCACATGGAAAACGCTCACAGAGGAATCAATAAGAGGAAGCGAATTTTAATTTTATAACAAGTATTTTATTTACCTCAAGTATTCGATTCCAGAATTCGATTTTCGATTCCCAACCCTAGGTGACGTGAAACTACAATTAATCGAATAAATGCATTTAGGACTAAATTGCTGGGTGAATTATTGGATTTCCATGCAATAATCCATGTTTCTAAACTGCAGGTAACGTGTCTGTCCTGCAAGCGCAAGTCGAACACGGTGGAGCCGTTCTGGGATCTGTCTCTGGAGTTCCCGGAGCGATACCACCGCATGGAGAAGCCTAGCGCCGCGTGTCAGCGGAGCTGCTCCCTGTCCGAGATGCTCGCCAAGTTCACGGAGACCGAAGCTTTGGAGGGTTGCATTTACGCCTGCAACTTCTGCAACAGTAAGTTGCATCTTTCTTTCTTACATTTTTTTATTAAAGGGACAGTTCAACCACAAATGAAAATTCTGTCATTAATTACTCTCCCTCGTGTCGTTCCAAACCCGTACGTTCATCCTCGGAACACAAATGAAGATGTTTCTGATGGAACCTGAGAGCTTTCTGTCCCTCTATTGACAGCAACGTCATTGCAACTTTCAAGGCCCAGAAACGTGGTAAAGACATCGTTAAAATAGTCCATGTGACTACAGTGGTTCAACCTTAATATTATGAAGCGACGAGAATACTTTTTGTGCACAAAAAAAACTTAAATAACGACTTCATTCGTAGTGTAAACAGCGCAGCGCTTCTGGGTTGTACGTCAGAACGTCAGCTCATTATTGGCCGACGCTGGTCATGTGTGCGATGCTGGCCAATAATGAGCCGACGTTCTGACGTACAACCCAGAAGCGCTGCACTGTTTACACTACGCATAAAGTCGTTATTTTTAGTCAAAAAGTATTCTCGTCGCTTCATAATATTAAGGTTGAACCACTGTAGTCACATGGACTATTTTAACGATGTCTTTACCACCTTTCTGGGCCTTGAAAGTTGCAATGACGTTGCTGTCAATAGAGGGACAGAAAGCTCTCAGGTTCCATCAAAAACATCTTCATTTGTGTTCCGAGGATGAACGTACGGGTTTGGAACGACACGAGGGAGAGTAATTAATGACAGACCATTAACAGCAATACAATATGTGACCCTGGATCACAAAACCAGTCACAAGTCGCACGGACCAACAATAATTATCGATTTTTCTTTTATGCCAAAAACCATTAGAATATTAAGTAAAGATCATGTTCCATGAAGATATTTTGTAAATTTCCTATACATAACATTTATTTTTGTCGTTTAATGCAGCACAATCACAAACATAAATGGGCAACTTTAAAGGCCATTTTCACAATGTTTCGATTTTTTGCACTCTCAGATTCCAGATGTTTAAATAGTTTTATCTCAGCCAAATATTGTCCTATCCTAACAAACCAAAATTTACCCATGTGACTGGTTCTGTGGTTCAGGGTCACATATGTTGAAACTAGATTTCACATGGCCCTCAGTCCTGAATATTATAACTACAAGTCATACATGTTGTACTGATTACGTGAATAAAGACATGTAAACGTATGAATACATAAATGTGTGGAAAGAGAAAAATAAATAAATTTAACTTGATAAGAATGCATACACCACTCATATTCACACTCTTACCATATGCTTACATACTTGCAACAACCCACTTACATCTTCTATTCATACACATGTATACATGTAAAAAGAAAAGTCACTCTAAATAAGTAAAAGATCATATGAATGGAAAGAAAAACTGTAAATGACACTTCACTTATATCGCAAAGAATAATAATGTTGCATCTTTCTCACAGATGTCAAGAATTGTTCTTCCCTCTTGAGGGAAAGAAATTGATGTATTTCTCAAACTTTCCCATTTCAGGAAAGCGCCGCAAATCGTCCCATAAGCCCCTGTCTCTTTCAGAGGCCTGTAAGCAGTTACTCATCTGCCGTTTACCTCAGGTTCTGCGGCTACACCTCAAACGCTTCCGGTCAGTCAGAACCCTTCCCATGTTTCAGCTTGTTAAAGAGATAGTTCACCCAAAAATGAAAATTAGCCCATGATTTACTCATCCTCAAGTCATCCTAGGTGTATATGACATTCTTCTTTCACACGAACACAATCAGAGTTATATTAAAACAATATCCTGGTTCTTCCAAGCTTTAAAATTGCCATTTCTGTTTTGAAGTCCATAATAGTGCATCTATCCATCATAAAAGTGCATCTATCCATCATAAAAGTGCATCTGTCCATCATAAAAGTGCATCTATCCATCATAAAAGTGCATCTATCCATCATAAAAGTGCATCTGTCCATCATAAAAGAGCATCTATCCATCATAAAAGTGCATCTGTCCATCATAAAAGTGCATCTGTCCATCATAAAAGTGCATCTGTCCATCATAAAAGTGCATCTATCCATCATAAAAGTGCATCTGTCCATCATAAAAGTGCATCTGTCCATCATAAAAGTGCATCTATCCATCATAAAAGTGCATCTATCCATCATAAAAGTGCATCTGTCCATCATAAAAGTGCATCTATCCATCATAAAAGTGCATCTGTCCATCATAAAAGAGCATCTATCCATCATAAAAGTGCATCTGTCCATCATAAAAGTGCATCTGTCCATCATAAAAGTGCATCTATCCATCATAAAAGTGCATCTATCCATCATAAAAGTGCATCTGTCCATCATAAAAGTGCATCTGTCCATCATAAAAGTGCATCTGTCCATCATAAAAGTGCATCTATCCATCATAAAAGTGCATCTGTCCATCATAAAAGTGCATCTGTCCATCATAAAAGTGCATCTGTCCATCATAAAAGTGCATCTATCCATCATAAAAGTGCATCTATCCATCATAAAAGTGCATCTGTCCATCATAAAAGTGCATCTATCCATCATAAAAGTGCATCTATCCATCATAAAAGTGCATCTATCCATCATAAAAGTGCATCTGTCCATCATAAAAGTGCATCTATCCATCATAAAAGTGCATCTATCCATCATAAAAGTGCATCTGTCCATCATAAAAGTGCATCTATCCATCATAAAAGTGCATCTATCCATCATAAAAGTGCATCTGTCCATCATAAAAGTGCTCCACAGGCTCTGGCGGGTTAGTAAAGGTCTTCTGAAGTGAAGCGATGTGTTTGTGTAAGAAAAATATCCATATTTAACACGTTACAAAGTAAAATAACTAGCTTCCGGCCAAATGAACATACGGATTCCACTTAAGTGTAAACCGCAACTTATGCGAGTAATGCGACGTACTACTGATATTTATGTTACGCAATGACGCAATACGCTATTTCTGACGTCACGAGTTGTGTAAGTTGTGCTTTATACGCAAGTAGACGGAGTATGTTCGTTTGGCCGGAAGCTAGAATTTGACTTTGTAACATGTTAAATATGGATAGTTTTCTTACAGAAACGCATCACTTCGCTTCAGAAGGCCTTGATTAACCCCAGGAGCCGTGTGGAGAACTTTTATGATGGATAGAAGCACTTTTATGATGGATAGATGCACTTTTATGATGGATAGAAGCACTTTTATGATGGATAGATGCACTTTTATGATGGATAGAAGCACTTTTATGATGGACAGATGCACTTTTATGATGGACAGATGCACTTTTATGATGGATAGATGCACTTTTATGATGGATAGATGCACTTTTATGATGGACAGATGCACTTTTATGATGGATAGATGCACTTTTATGATGGACAGATGCACTTTTATGATGGATAGATGCACTTTTATGATGGATAGATGCACTTTTATGATGGATAGATGCACTTTTATGATGGACAGATGCACTTTTATGATGGATAGATGCACTTTTATGATGGACAGATGCACTTTTATGATGGATAGATGCACTTTTATGATGGACAGATGCACTTTTATGATGGACAGATGCACTTTTATGATGGACAGATGCAGTTTTATGGACTTAAGAACAGAAACGGCTATTCACTGCCGTTATAAAGCTTGGGAAAGCCAGGATATTTTGAAATATTACTGATTGTATTTGTCTGAAAGAAGAACGTCACACCTAGGATGACTTGAGGATGAGTAAATCATGGGCTACTTTTCATTTTTGGGTGAACTATCCCTTTAAGTTTGAACCCACTTCGTCCTAACGGTTCTCATGTTTCCAGGTGGTCCGGTCGGAACCACAGGGAGAAGATTGGTGTCCACGTGGCTTTTGATCAGGTCCTGAATATTCAACCATACTGTTGCTCGGACGCCGCTCCGATGCCGCAGAGAGAAGCCTTTACCTATGACCTTTCTGCTGTAGTGATGCATCATGGGAAAGGCTTTGGCTCAGGGCACTACACTGCCTACTGTTATAACACTGAAGGAGGTGAGACACGGTTCTTTGCTAGCGAGTCTGGGGTTCATGTGGACGGTTCACAATTGGTATGAATGCAACCGTTGGTTTCAGCAGCAGCTCGTACTCTTCACATCTCCTACCGAATAAAGGCCCGTTCACACACAGGACGATAACTTAGATAACGATAAAGATATAGTTCTAAAAATCGTTCTCTAAATGAAAGAATAGCAGAGTTCACGCCACAACTATATCGATAGCAATACGAGGAACGATATCATTGGGATCACTTTCAGATTTTTTTTTTTCTGCTGTCGAACGACAAAACGCTGACCGCCGATCAGAATTCCAGCCGTCGAACGATAAAACACTGACCGCCGATCAGAATTCCAGCCGTCGAACGATAAAACACTGACCGCCGATCAGAATTCCAGCCGTCGAACGATAAAACACTGACAGCCAATCAGAATTCCAGCCGTCGAACCATAAAACACTGACATCTGATCAGAATTCCAGTCGTCGAACGATAAAACACTGACAGCTGATCAGAATTCCACCCGTCGAACGATAAAACACTGACAGCCGATCAGAATTCCAGCCGTCGAACGACAAAACACTGACAGCCGATCAGAATTCCAGCCGTCGAACGACAAAACACTGACAGCTGATCAGAATTCCAGTCGTCGAACGACAAAACACTGACAGCCAATCAGAATTCCAGCCGTCAAACCATAAAACACTGACAGCCAATCAGAATTCCAGCCGTTGAAAGAAAAAACACTGACAGCTAATCAGAATTCCAGCCGTCAAACCATAAAACACTGACAGCCGATCAGAATTCCAGCCGTCGAACCATAAAACACTGACAGCCAATCAGAATTCCAGCAGTCGAACGATAAAACACTGACAGCCAATCAGAATTCCAGCCGTCGAACGATAAAACACTGACAGCCGATCAGAATTCCAGCCGTCGAACCATAAAACACTGACAGCCGATCAGAATTCCAGCCGTCGAACCATAAAACACTGACAGCCGATCAGAATTCCAGCCGTCGAACCATAAAACACTGACAGCCGATCAGAATTCCAGCCGTCGAACGATAAAACACTGACAGCCGATCAGAATTCCAGCCGTCGAACGATAAAACACTGACAGCCGATCAGAATTCCAGCCGTCGAACGATAAAACACTGACAGCCGATCAGAATTCCAGCCGTCGAACCATAAAACACTGACAGCCGATCAGAATTCCAGCCGTCGAACGATAAAACACTGACAGCCGATCAGAATTCCAGCCGTCGAACGATAAAACACTGACAGCCGATCAGAATTCCAGCCGTCGAACCATAAAACACTGACAGCCGATCAGAATTCCAGCCCTCGAACCATAAAACACTGACAGCCGATCAGAATTCCAGCCCTCGAACCATAAAACACTGACAGCCGATCAGAATTCCAGCCCTCGAACCATAAAACACTGACAGCCGATCAGAATTCCAGCCGTCAAACCATAAAACACTGACAGCCGATCCAGCCAATCAGACAGCCAATCAGAATTCCAGCCCTCGAACCATAAAACACTGACAGCCAATCAGAATTCCAGCCGTCAAACCATAAAACACTGACAGCCGATCCAGCCAATCAGACAGCCAATCAGAATTCCAGCCCTCGAACCATAAAACACTGACAGCCGATCAGAATTCCAGCCCTCGAACCATAAAACACTGACAGCCGATCAGAATTCCAGCCGTCGAACCATAAAACACTGACAGCCGATCAGAATTCCAGCCGTCGAACGATAAAACACTGACAGCCAATCAGAATTCCAGCCGTCGAACCATAAAACACTGACAGCTAATCAGAATTCCAGCCGTCAAACCATAAAACACTGACAGCCAATCAGAATTCCAGCCGTCGAAAGAAAAGACTTACAGCCGTCGAACCATAAAACACTGACAACCGATCAGAATTACAGCCGTCGAACGATAAAACACTGACAGCCGATCAGAATTACAGCCGTCGAAAGAAAAAACACTGACAGCCGATCAGAATTCCAGCCGTCGAACGATAAAACACTGACAGCCGATCAGAATTCCAGCCGTCGAACCATAAAACACTGACAGCCGATCAGAATTACAGCCGTCGAACGATAAAACACTGACAGCCGATCAGAATTCCAGCCGTCGAACGATAAAACACTGACAGCCGATCAGAATTACAGCCGTCGAAAGAAAAAAGACTGACAGCCGATCAGAATTACAGCCGTCGAAAGAAAAAAGACTGACAGCCGATCAGAATTCCAGCCGTCGAACGATAAAACACTGACAGCCGATCAGAATTCCAGCCGTCGAACGATAAAACACTGACAGCCGATCAGAATTCCAGCCGTCGAACGATAAAACACTGACAGCCAATCAGAATTCCAGCCGTCGAACGATAAAACACTGACAGCCAATCAGAATTCCAGCCGTCGAACCATAAAACACTGACAGCCGATCAGAATTCCAGCCGTCGAACGATAAAACACTGACAGCCAATCAGAATTCCAGCCGTCGAACGATAAAACACTGACAGCCAATCAGAATTCCAGCCGTCGAACGATAAAACACTGACAGCCAATCAGAATTCCAGCCGTCGAACGATAAAACACTGACAGCCGATCAGAATTCCAGCCGTCGAACGATAAAACACTGACAGCCAATCAGAATTCCAGCCGTCGAACCATAAAACACTGACAGCCAATCAGAATTCCAGCCGTCGAACGATAAAACACTGACAGCCGATCAGAATTCCAGCCGTCGAACGATAAAACACTGACAGCCAATCAGAATTCCAGCCGTCGAACGATAAAACACTGACAGCCGATCAGAATTCCAGCCGTCGAAAGAAAAGACTGACAGCCGATCAGAATTCCAGCCGTCGAACGATAAAACACTGACAGCCAATCAGAATCCACTAGAATTTATAGGGCTCCCGCATTTAGAATGGCAGAACACATAGTGGAGAAGGTAATTGCTGAGGTACAGAAAAATCCACCCCCTTTTCAAGGATACCTAAAAAAAAATGATACGTGGAAAGCAGTCAGTCGTACCCTTGAAATAAATGGTGAGAAGTATTAACAATGAGATCATTATGGAATATATTAAATAGTGTGACAAATTTACCTCAGGTATCCAGCGCTAATTTCGGCAACATTGTATTGCTTCCTTTGAAGTTGCAGTGAAAAAGGAGTTGTATATTTATATAAAGCTGTTGTCTAGGCGTCGTTTTTATTCCACTATTGATTTTGTCAGCCAAATTCACTGTTAGATTAGATCGAATACACTAGACTAGCTAGATTCCCAGATGCACTCGAAACGTAGCATGCTGAGGACATCTGCTGGTAGAAGACGTGTAAATGCAACAAGAACAGCAAAAACATGTTCAATTTCGTGTTGTACACAACAACTGTAAATCCCTTTTGGCTACTTTGACACCACAGCGTGCACTTTGAATAAAAAGATTGTTATCGTTCGTTGGTGTGGACGCTAATATAGTTATAGTTATCGTTCTTAGTGTGAACGGGCCTTAATGCAAGTTGACCTTTGTGCATATTTTACTCCATTATTTCCCCCTGAGTTATCAAGCTACAGTGTTAAACAGCTGCTACTAGTACTCAAACAAGAGGAATCAAACTGCAGATCAAATCTGTGCTTTTTTTTTATTGGTGTATGTCCATGTACTGTACCCTTCTGGTGCACTTCACGTGGCGGTCAAAAATTACAGAATTTTCATTTCATTGAAAGGAATGTACTATATTTTAGTTTGATAATGTTTTTTTATGGGGTGTTATGGTACTACATTATATTTACGCTGTATTCATAATTCATTTCTTCACGTTTTGAGCATAGACCTGAAAATGTAATTTCCAACTTAAACTGGTAAATCTTGAATGCTTTAAAGCAACAGACTTAACTTTGATCATTTTAAAGACGACACTTGGTAAATTTAAAATGACAAAGTTTTAAAAAGTGAACTTAAAGTTACAGAATTTTACATTTATTGTTATGAAAAATGCACCAAAATACTATTTTAAATTTTTATATGAAATCTGTATCTTCAAAAACACTTTTTTGTGAAGAAAATCAAAGCTATAAATCTAAACAAGTTTTCCAAATTTGAGCTTGATATCTCAAAAAATGATCTTTCAGTGAGATGTTGTTCGGCTGCAGTACCAAACACTTCCACTAGAGGAAATTCGTCTCCTATTCGTTTCCAATGCGCTCATTTCTCCATTAGCACCTCAATGCAGTACATGAGATCCACGGGGAGGAGTCGGATCAAGATCCAAGGGGTGGAGATGGGTAGGATTAGGGTTGGGTTTAGGGATGAGGGGTGTGTTTAGGGATCAGGGGGAGGAGTTGGCTAGGTTTAGGTGTATGTAAGGTGGGAGGAGTTGGATCTGGATCCGACTCCTCCCCACGGATTTCATGTTCCGCAGTGAGAACCATCTCCATTTCTGAGAATATTTCAGACTATTTTTTACAGCACCATTTAACCTGTTCGAATCATGTCCATGATTTTCTTGTGTGTTCACACAGCAACAAAACCTTTACCAAGTTTCTTACCATTCCGATAAAGTAAAAAAAAAAAATTTTTGTGTGTTTGTCTTGCAGGTTTCTGGGTTCACTGTAACGACTCTGAGATGAACGTGTGCAGTGTGGAGGAGGTGTGCAGCACTCAGGCCTACATCTTGTTCTACACACAACGCTCCTCTTAAACCTGTCTGTCTCTCTATCTGTCTCTCTTTTTTCTCTCTATACCTGTCTCTCATTGGAGGTCTGTTCCTGACATCAGCAGTGAGACTCAGAGATTGATTGGTCTCTGCTGGCACAGTCACACTTTACCCAGGGCATTCAGGACCAAACTACTCACCTGCAGGGTCCAGAACAGCAGGGACACACACACACACACACACTGAAGTCCCTCTGCTGTCGAAGAGAGAGACAGATGGATCATCCTGGAGAGAAAAATGCGACAGCAATATGATCATCCGACACTCTGAATCAGGAATTCTTCACCTTTGATACTGCGACTGTTTTCTACTCTCTTTCTATTTGGGACGAAAATCAGGAAAACAGAGAAAGCCTCTTCATTTACATCAGTGGTAAATGACTGAACAATCTTATGACGCTGAATGTCTTTAGTTGTGTATGTATGTGTGTGAGTGTGTATTGAGTGGAAGGGTGTGACTGCTGACCTCTGACCCTTAACCTTAGTCCTGTATTGTGAGAGCACCTGTTATCAACTTTATTGATCTTGTGGGATCTTCTTGATGATAGTGAATAAAGAAAAAAATCATGAAACCTTGATATGCTGTCTGCTTATATTTGATGTGCATTTCATTGCATGGATGGATATAAAGACGAAAAGGTTATTGAAATCTAAAACAATTTTAAACTATTTCCTGATCTTGTGTAATAATATTTAGACTATTTTTCTTTAAACATGTTGTCACTCTAAGATACAATTTTTAACTTAAATCCAGTTACAGCATGTGAAAATGTTCTCTTCTTTGAAGGTTCTGATTTTAAAGCTAATAATAAAACATAACATTAAAATCACTCACTAAAAATATTAAATCTTTATTCATTTACCTGCGATAAAGGAGAACCTTGAACATGCTAATTTAAGAAATTATTGAAATAACTTCTCTGGGTACTTTTAGGTTAAAGGGGTTCTGACAAAAAAAAAAAAAATGCGAATTCCTGCCTGACACACGAATGTTAATTTTATCCTAAAATCTTTGTTAAATAAAGTCATGATTAAACACACTGTGAAATGTTGTACAAACAACACCAAAGCAATTGTGTATAATGTTAATATTCTCTGTTTTGCTCTATCACTATTAAATGTCTTGGTCAAAAATATGAATTAATGACACTCACAAGTTGTCAAATCCTGTGACAAGTTTATCTTCAGAAGTGCTCATTGTAGTTGTCTAGGATTATTGGTTCAAACATCACTTTGTTTCTTGTGTTTATTGCTTTAAACCATCTGATAAATTACCGTTATAAAAGCGCGCGCAATTTTAGCGCGTAAATTACCTCACGGTCAGTCGACGGGACTAATGGTAAGTTTATCCCAACTAAAGGTGAAAATTAATAGATGAATAGATATATTAAGCGTTTATCTAAGTGAACAACATCTGATATTACCCATTCTGTCCTCGTTTTTTTCCTGGCACAGTGTCAGATCAATCTTATTTGCATACTGTTAATTAAAGGGAGTTCTCATTAAAAAGATAACGAGGCACCTACCGACCGTTGTGTAACGCAAGATGGCGCCGTTGAACGGGTTTTAACCGGTTTTAACATGTCGATCATGTAAACCGAGCGATTAATTCATCACATCATATCTGCTGATTTACAGAGTTGGTTTGTGACGAACTCAGAATCATTGAAAAGTAAAACGTATGCTGTGTTGTGGATCATAATTGTGTATCAGGTTGTTGATTATCGGCTATTCATCATTTTGAGCCCGAAGCAGGTTCAGTGTAATCCATCCTGGGATTAATGAATTTGATCTGGATTAAAGTCTGCATCTTGATTGCAGCAGATTGTCGTCCAATGCGAAAATATGTTCACCCACAATAATAATAATAAAAAAAAGTAATAATACAAATACAACGAGCAATAATAGGATCATCACTGCAGGCCCTAATGAAAACAAAAGCCTATATTTGCAAATGTATTTATTAAGAATACAGTGGTGTTGAGATTTAGCAAACGGGTAGAAACATGATAAGTGATCAAGCCAATGGAGCGTGTTACACTATTACTGTGTTTACAAAAATGTCCTGATGACGGATGTGGTTGATTCTTATTGATTCTTGACTACTGACGTTACGTTTCTGCCTTTTCACCCTAGTCAAATATCACTTAACAACACACAAAGTAAAATGACAATGTTTCTCTCTCCTCTGTAATGAGATATTTCATACAACAGACACAGAGACAAAACGAACTAAACGCAACACATTTTCCGAGACAGTTTTGGTGTCAAAAGCTCCAAAGAAGTTTGGATCTGAAATGTGAACGTGTGTTGGTTTTAAAGCCATGCATCAGCAGAAGACCATTCGCTGGACTCTCCGCTCTAAGAACCAGTTTTAACATTCATTAGTTAAAGGGATAGTTCACCCAAAAATTAAAATTGGTCCATGATTTACTCTCCCTCAAGTCATCCTAGGTGTATATAACATTCTTCTTTCAGACAAATACAATCAGAGTTATATTTAAAAAATTGGCTCTTCCAAGCTTTATAATGGCAGTGAATGGCTCTTTCTGTTTTGAAGTCAATAAAAGTGCATCTCTATCCATCATAAAGTGCTCCACAGGCTCTGGCGGGTTAGTAAAGGCCTTCTGAAGTGAAGCCATGCGTTTGTGTAAGAAAAATATCCATATTTAAAACTTTATAAGGTAAAATAACTTGCTTCCGGCCAAACGAACATACGGATTCGACTAAACTCTAAGCGCAACTTATGCGAGTAATGCGACGTACTACTGATATTTACGTTACGCCATGATGCACTACGCTACTTCTGACGTCACAAGTTGCGTAAGTTGCGCTTTAGGCACAAGTAGACGGAGTATGTTCGTTTGGCCAGAAGCTAGAATTTCACTTTGTAACATGTTAAATATGGATAGTTTTCTTACACAAACGCATCACTTCGCTTCAGAAGGCCTTTATTAACCCCAGGAGCCGTGTGGAGAACTTTTATGATGGATAGATGCACTTTTATGATGGATAGATGCACTTTTATGATGGATAGATGCACTTTTATGATGGATAGATGCACTTTCATGATGGACAGATGCACTTTTATGATGGATAGATGCACTTTTATGATGGATAGATGCACTTTTATGATGGATAGATGCACTTTCATGATGGACAGATGCACTTTTATGATGGATGGATGCACTTTTATGATGGATGGATGCACTTTTATGATGGATGGATGCACTTTTATGGACTTATGAACAGAAACAGCCATTCACTGCCTTTAAGAGCCTTTATTTTTTCTAAAATATAACTCCGATTGTGTTCGTCTGAAAGAAGAATGTCATATACACCTAGGATGAGGACGAGTAAATCATGGGCTAATTTTCACTTCTGGGTGAACTATCCCTTTAAAGCAAAAATGAGCTCAGTGGTCTAAAACAGGAAAGAAACCCATTCAGAAGGAAAAGACCGGGAATGTAGAGCCATGTAGACTGTGGTGTATCTCCTTACTGAATCTTTCTTATACATCCTTTAAACTCTGGTACGATGGGAGGGATGCGTCACAGTTAGAATCTAAGTTCTGTGTATTTTGTTCGTCTCTTTCAGCTGGGCAGCAGACAGAGCTCAAGCCAATCCCAGTGTTTCCACAGTGTGACCAGAAAGAGTGCCAGGGCGAGGGTGGCGCCGACCCGAGCACGCGTCTTCATGAGGGGCGTGATGAAATTGGCCATGGTGGAGACGAACACCAGCAGCACCGCCATCAGGGCCAGGATGACGTTGATGAGTTTTCCCAGCAGGGCCCGAGCGTTTGCGTTCTCCACACCCTCCAGCTGAACCACCTGCTGCTGTTGCTGCTGCAGCTCCAGTTTGGTAATCCGGGTGAGACACGACTCTACGGCCTCCTGCACACAAACACATGCACAGAACTTTGTCTAGTGTACCAGTTCCAAAGTCCCTCTGTAACTATAGCTCTCAGATATGGCAATGTTAATGTATTTGGTCTTGGCGGACTAGATCTGCTACGCTGCTGCTGATTATTGCATGTCACTGGTGAAATAACTTCCATAGCAGATCTATACAGGTGGAGTTGGGGAAGGGGGAGGGCTAGTGTACAAGTTACAAAGTCCCTCTGTGATTACAACTGTTGGATATGGCAATGTTAATTAGGGCTGTCAAAATGGCTGAAAAGCTAAATTCGAATTTGTTTCTTAAATATTAGCAAAATTCTAATTATATTCAAATTCTAAAGACAATACTTGATGTTAGAGGAAAAAAGTTCTGTATTATCTCCTATGTCCACAAGAGGGAGCAAGCGAGCGCAATAAGCAAATATAAACCTAATCAAGCATCGCATCTTTTATTGAAATGAAATGACATTCACCTTTTAAAGTGCATTAACTTTTTAAACAGTTGTTCTTAAATAAAATTGAATTTCCTTAATGTGCATTCTCCTAAGGAAAATTAGGTTACAATAGTGCATAAATCTGTGTTCGTGCATCAGTAACCTTAGAAAACACGCTTCAACACACAGCGTAATGAACTACATAAACACAGAATAGCAAACTTCCATTCAGAAACACTTCACTTCTACTCACTACATCTACATATTGTTCGTCAAAAACACCAGACGCTCAACTTGATCTGCAGCGAGTGCTGAGTGCTTTCTGTTGACAGTTTTTCCAGCTGATGAAACACACACAGCTCTGACCGATGTGCAGGTTTGGTCAAGTATGTCGTTGCACCAACTTAGAGGGTTTTCGTCAGCAGGAAGCCTTTTCCCGCCATTTTTCAAATTAACAAAGCGGGCCTCTCGACACACCAAAAATATTTTGTGCAGGTATTTTTAAAATTCTATGAATATTCGAAATTCAATTTTTTATTTGACAGCCCTAATGTTAATGCATTTGTCTTGGTGGAATAGATCTGATACGCTGCTGCTGATTATTGCATGTTACTGCTGAAATAACCCCAGTAGCAGATCTATACAGGTGGAGCTGGGGAAGTGGGAGGGTTTCTGAAAGCGCACTGTAACAGCAAATACTACAAGTATTTGAATATTGAGCCACATCTCATTCGCCGCTGATGTAACCGCAACCAATCAGCTGCCCTATGTGGATAACAATGTGATCATTACCAAATTGAGTTAAGGACCTGCGAGATCTAGAGTTTCATGTCAGAACTTGTTTTTTTTCTCTATATCAGTGTCACTGTTTCTGAACTCACTGAAACGCCTCCATTGTAGTCTTGAGTTTTCTTCTGGGAGCGAACAAGTCACAGGATTCCTCATTTAAATAATTCATATGCAGAATAAAGGGGCGGGGCCTGGTTGAGTTAATTAGTAGTGTGTTAAACTGGCAGTTATGGTAAGGCGCGGGGCATTTCCCCAACACTCTCGAAGCACTCCACTAATCACAACACACTGCTCCAACCGACCAATCAGAGCACAGTGTGCTTTTCAGAAGGAGGGGCTTCACAGAGACAGGAGGTAAACACAGCGTTACTGACAGACTGGGAAGAGAGGAGCTGCAACAATGGAGAATATGGGGAGAATAATCAACATTCAAGGAGGAAAGCTGTTCTAGTAGAGCCTAAAACAAAATGAAGCCTTGAACATTCTTTGTTATCGTTACTCACCTGGATGTCTCGCGCTCTCTCGTACGACTGGTACGCCACCTTCTCCTCCATGCTGGCCAGCTCCTGCTTCAGATTGCTCATTTCGTTCTGGTGAAGTTCCGTCAGGTCATTCAGTTGCTCTTCCAGACGCTCATATCTGGAGGATAAAGAGAGGAGACACACACCTGAACATTCAGCTCTGGAAAAATAGTGAGGTTCGATTCTTAAACAAAGCATTTTTAACCAGTCGTGGCGGTTCACTGAGTCAGACTGAATCAAACTTTAGTTCCGGATTGATGATGCGCAGCACCAAATGAGCCAATAACCAAATGAGCCAATAACCAAATGAGCCTATAACCAAATGAGCCAATAACCAAATGAGCCTATAACCAAATGAGCCAATAACCAAATGAGCCAATAACCAAATGAGCCAATAACCAATAAGCCAATAACCAAATGAGCCTATAACCAAATAAGCCAATAACCAAATGAGCCAATAACCAAATGAGCCAATAACCAAATAAGCCAATAACCAAATGAGCCTGTAACCAAATGAAATGAGCCTATAACCAAATGAGCCAATAACCAAATGAGCCTATAACCAAATGAAATGAGCCTATAACCAAATAAGCCAATAACCAAATGAGCCAATAAACAAATGAACCAATAACCAAATAAGCCAATAACCAAATGAGCCTATAACCAAATAAGCCAATAACCAAATGAGTCTAAAACCAAATGAGCCTATAACCAATGAGCCCATAACCAAATGAGCCAATAACCAAATGAGCCAATAACCAAATGAGCCAATAACCAAATGAGCCAATAACCAAATGAGCCTATAACCAATGAGCCCATAACCAAATGAGCCAATAACCAAATGAGCCAATAACCAAATGAGCCAATAGCCAAATAAGCCAATAACCAAATGAGCCAATAACCAACTGAGCCAATAACCAAATGGGTTATTGAACCAAAGAACCGGTTCGAAATGAATGAATCACAAAGAACCAACTCAAAAATGAGCCAGTTCTAATTATCAAAGTTATTTTTTGAATTGGACATGAAAGAACCGGTTCTTTGGCTCAATTATCCATCTCTAGATTGGTTCATTCGGTGAATCCTCCTTTTGATTCTAAACTGAACTCAAGTGGCACTGAGACTGAGTAAGAGACAAACATAAATTACTCTGAAATGTTAATTGGGAAATTGAGAGATGAAGCCATGTTGATGACCTGAGTCTGTGGTGGAGTAGTGAGTCTGATGTGAAACTCGAGGTCGGGGACCAAATCTGTTCTGTGGGGTGCGGACTGGATTGATTCCTTTCCTAGAGCTCTTCCTGTCCGATTTTAGGGGACATCGGATCTATTGGAGACGTCCAATAGATTATTTAGGCGCGCCGAAAGAACACCACAGACACAGTACAATCAACATGGGAATATCTCAGTTAAACAAGCAGCTGTGAAAAATATCATACACCGGTGTTTTGCCAGATGAGAAGTTCATCTATGTATCATCTTTTTATTCTTTTAAATATTATCTTTATATCTCTTTTAATGCCTTTTATAATGGTTTTAATTTCACTTGCTTTTATTTTGTGATTATTTTAATTCCTTTATGTGTAAAGCACTTTGAATCTCCATAGTGTATGAAATGACCTATATAAATAAACTGGCCTTGCCTTGCTTTGCAAGCACCAAATGAGCCAATAAGCAAATGGGTTATTGAACCAAGGACCCAGTTCAAAATGAATGATCACAAATAACCCGTTGAGCCCGTTCTAATTGTCAAAGTTATTTTTGAGTTGGAAATGACCATCTCTAGATTGGTTAATTCGGTGGTTTGCAAGGAGAATGCTTCTTGCGTTTTTAACCCCCGAACTAAGTTTTGATTCAGTAAACCGTAGGGGTGTAACAACATATCGCAACATAAAAATGCAACAATATGTATCGTGGATAGTGATATTTTGGATCGTAGATAGTTTACCCAAAATGAAAATTACTATGTGAGAAAAAATTCTAAAAAAGTTTTTTTTTAGAGTTTTAGTATCAGTACTACATTGAACTACTATATACTGTGCAGAGTCTCTCTACTCTTCCTGCTACAGCCGGCTAGTAGGTGTGGCTAGGAGACTCATCAAGGGAACGATGTCCACCTGTTCATCCCTCTATAAATGTTTAGGCTGGCTAGTGTTGAGGGAGAAGTCTTTCTCCGGGTTACTTTGATTTTTAGTTGGCTCTGGTTTGTTCTTAGGTTAAATTTGCTTTGTTATTTGGTTTAGTATTTTGTTTACTGTGGTTGATACACTTACATCCATGCACCTGACAGACATTACAGATGACCACGTTTTCTTGTTCAATATATTTTCCTATTTATGTTAATAAATGTTTATTTCTGCAAACCAATCACTATGTCCTCCATTTCATTTGCCACGGCTTTGAGCCGGCCGTGACAAATGTGGGGGCTCGTCCGGGATTTGAACCCGGGACCTCTCGCACCCCAAGCGAGAATCAAACCCCTGGACCAGTTCCATGCACCTGACAGACATCACAGGAAACATAGTCAACAGAAAACAAAATACTAAACCAAATAACAAAGCAAATTTAATCTTAGAACAAACCAGAGCCAACTCAAAATCAAAATAACCCGGAGAAAGACTTCTCCCTCAACACTAGCCAGCCTAAACATTTATAGAGGGATGAACAGGTGGACATCGTTCCCTTGATGAGTCTCCTAGCCACACCCACTAGGAGGAGTCCATAAAATATATCTAATCAGTGACAGAGATCAAGCATATTCGTCTAAAATAATTCTGTATTTTCAGCTTCAGAATCATGAATATGTTTATTCTGGTGTCTCTATTGTCCTGTGTGTTGGGTTTCCAGCACTGAGTCCAAGCCTATTCATTTACACACACAATGAAATACCAAATTTAGCGTTTTAATCAACAAAACATTTTTTGTTAACCTTTTCCCATATGTCTTGGAGTATCGCCATAATATGGTATCGTGAGTTCAGCATCGTGATATGTATCGAATCGTGACATGAAGGTATGGTTACACCCCAAGTAAACCGGCTAAAACGAACGATTCCTTGTTAGAATCGAACACTGCTGTAGATGGTGCAGTTTTACCTGTATCGCTCCTCTTGCAAACACTGCGTCATGTAGCCGTAGTCGCTTTGCAGCTGCGCTTTCATGTCCTCGATGGCGTCCTCCATGTGCACCTGGCCGACTTTTATCTCCTGCAGGCCTTCCAGAAGCGCATCCCACGAGGAAGACGACGAGTGGTGGTGGTGATGGTGGTGGTGATGCCCGTCAAGCCGAGGGCTCCCCATGGTGGCTCCCATCCCAGACATCGGCCCACCGGCCCCACCAGAGTTACTCCCGGCCGGTGACCCGGATGTCGCACTCGAGCACTCGTCGTCGCTACCGTATTTGGGGCTGGAGACTAGCGTAGCGCTTCCGCTCAGAGCTCGCGGCGTCTCTTCCGGATGTCCGTCCTCCAGGGTGTCCTTCATGTGGGCGATGTTATCGGCGCTCCCGAACTTGTTGCGGATGAGGCTGGCGAACTCTCGTGGTTTCGAGACGACTGCGGTGTGCGTGAGCGCCGAGACTCCGCCCTTCACTCCTTCGACCACACCCCCTCCGAACCCGCTGATCCCCGCGCGCATGTTCGCGCCCACGTCCTTCAGCCCCTGATGCATGTCCCGGAAGACGTCTTTGGGCTGCCGCGCCGGACCATTCTGCGAAAAAGCAAGACGTGATTACTCTGGAAATTGCATGCAAGAGAACAAAGGCTGCAGGATCAATCGAAATGAAACCGCACTTGATTTGGCAAAGACTGCGATTATTTTATGCACAGCTTGTCAGTGAAGTACGGCTCTGTAATTGGTAGTAAATGCTGCTCCATCTGAACACCAGAGGACGTCTCACAAAGATACGCCAAATGTGCCCCGCATAAGTACGATAACACACTTCATTCCAGGAAATCCCCATGTTCATCATACTATCGCTGAATAAGCTCCCCTGTGAAGACCTCCTTACCTTTACCTCTGTACAGAGAAACGTTATCAAATGATTCCAGTTCGCATGGATATTATATATATTCAAATTCGCATACCTATAGACTAAACACATAATATGCATGTGTGCACCGTCACCGTTTTCACAGTTTACACAGATGAAAACATTTTAACAATTTTTTTAAAACTTGCACCTAGGAACCTGTTTCAAAGTTTGCGTTCTCGAGCCCCCAAACACTGTTTTCGTGTATATGAACGTCCAGAACGCATTCGAAGTTTTCTGTTTTCAGTTAAAACGGTGAAACTAAGTTAATAACTAATGATCTTTGTAACGGAACTTAAATCTAACTTTAGCTGGACAATAACTTTATTCTAGATCTGCTGTAAAGCCAAAACAATCTCTGTTACTGTAATCTCCTATTATCACTGTAAAGCTGCTTTGAAACATCTCTATAGTTAAAGTGCTGTATAAATGAAGGTGACTTGTAATAAACAGAAGATTGAAATACTTTGTTGTATTAAATGTTGTCTCTTGTTGGACAAGAGGTTCATAAAAGCTTCAAGTTTGGAAAGATGTTAGAGGCGTGTTGCTTTTTCAAATGCACGTTATAAGCGACTCAAACTCACAGTGCTTTCAGAGTGAGCCGCGTTTACTGAGCCGTACGTCACTGACAAGCTGAGCATAACAAATAATCGCAGCATTTGCGATTTCATAATCGCGATAAACCAACCGACGATTTCATGTTAATTGCGATTAATCGTGTAGCCCTCTACAGAAACGCTAATTTTACCTGTTCGATCTCTTTGAGTTTCTTATGGTAGTGCTCGAGTTTCTTGTGCAGGTGTGCGATGGTCTGTGCAGACTTCTGGTTCTTCTTCTCGAACACTTGTTTGATGCGCGACGCCTGCTGTTTGTCCGCGTTGTGGGCGAGTTTGAGATACTCGGCTACGTTAGCGTCGCGCGCCTCCTGTTCCACGCGGATCTGCTCGGTGATCTTCAGGATCTTCTGCTGCAGGTGTTCCAGCGCCACTCGTGTTCTCTGGACCTCGCCGTCCGGTCCCGTCTCAACGCTAATGTTTCCATCAGACCCGCCATGGCTCGTGGACGGCGGCAGCCCGAGAGTCGACACTTCGCTCTTATCCAGCTGCATGCACACAATCAGGGTTTGAAATCTGAAAATTATCACTAGCCAATTTGGCTTCTTAAAAATTGGGCTTTACTTATTATGTTCAGGGTATAGTCAGGGTTTGAAACACCATTTTAAATGCGGATATTTTTTATTTTATTTTTTTATTGAAACGTTGTCAAGTCACTAGCCAATTTGGCGTCTTGCACTGCAAAAAAAAAATGCTTTTCTTAGTATTTTTGTCTTGTTTCCATTCCAAATATCTAAAAAAAATTAAATCAAGATGCAGGCTTGTTTTCCGGGGAAATAAATCTAGATTGAGTGAGTTGTTGCTTAAAACAAGCAAAATTATTTGCAAATGGGGTAAGAAAAATAATCTTAATTCAAACAGAAACTAAATTATTTTTCTTATACCATTGGTAGATAACAATCACAACACGCTACATCAGCTGTGGCGGGAAACACTGTCAAATCACTAGACAATTTGGCATGTTACTTATTATCTTTACTCACTTTGCTGGGGAAGTTCGTGTAAACCAAATCTGTCCAGATTTAGCGCAAATACTGAACATCATGGTATATTAAATACAGTGTGTTGCGCAGAATCTGCTCATAACTGGATTACTTGAACACACACGTCACTACACAACAAATCACAGCGCTTGTTCATTTGCATTGAAGCAATAGCGAAGATTAAAAAGCATTTGATTAACAGAAAAGACATTGTTATTTTCAAACATCCTACATTGTTTGATGTTCTTTGTACTGTATTATTGATCTGTCCATCTAAAACACATTTTTCTGAAGTTCTGATTGGCCGGTAACTTAAAAATTTAGTAGCCAAATTGGCCGGTGAGTGAAAAAGTTCATTTCAAACCCTGCACACAATGAAAACACAACAGAGCTGAATTGCAGTGTCATGCAAACTTACACATCAAACATCTGCTATGAAACCACACACACTCATTTTAAGACAGTCACATGAGTGAGTGTTTACAAGAGAGAGACACCGTGACCCAATTTCCGTTCGGAAAATCTCTCCACACACAGTAAACTAAGAGAAGAAACTGCAGAAACATGCGTAGACTTACACCGACTGCAAGACCTGAAACATGATGTGAACGACACACCACAGAAAAATCAATAGTGATCTGAAATGAATCATTCATAAATGCAGCGTCGCAATACGCGTTAGAAAGTCGCAGCAAAACGTCGTAAACAAATAAACGTGCGTGAAAAGATGCGAGGAACGCAGTGTAACACAACAAGCCTCGTCTCAGGGAAACACACATGCTGTTTTGTGCATGTGTGTAAAGATGCATTAATCTTTACATGTGTGTGTGTGTGTGTGTTACTCCATGCATGTTACCTGCACAGAACAGCATGCTAGAATGCATTTCTCTGAGAAACACACACACACACACACACACACACAGTTAAAAGTCAGTGCAGTCCATGCATCTTTTAATGCATGTAAATCTGAGCCATGTTACCTGTCAAGAGCATGCGTGTGTGTGTGTGTGTGCGTGTGTGTGTGAGTGATATACAGGCCGCATTTACAGTGGAGGTTTGAAGTGAGTGGTGCGGGACAGCAAACACACACACACACACACACGCATGCATGACACCTGCTGTACATTTAGGGACATGTGCCAGGCGGGTTAAACGCAGAAAAGCGCGTGAGAGAGACAAACGGGTGATGATGGATGGATGATGGATGATGGATGGACGGTACAACACAGGAACACAAGATTAATTTGCAATAAATTACCATGATCTTCAGTGCAGGAGGTGCAGCTTCACTGCAGAGATGTGTAAGAGGGCCATGTCTCTCTCTCTCTCTCTCTCTCTCTCTCTCTGTCTGTGTGTGTTCACCCCTCCCCCTCTCCTCTCCTCTATCTGTCTATCTCTCAGTCGAGTCTGCCATGGTCACATTAGAGTCGATATCGGCTTCTCTCATCTTTGTCTGGACCGTTTCTGGCGTTTCTTTCTGGTCTCTCCGGCCGTGTGTGTTTGTCTGTGTGTTTCGAGGCGCAGATGAGCTGAGGGGGAGGGGAGATCAGTGGAGCATGCGTCACACACACACACACACACACACACACACACACACACACACACACACACACACACACACACTGCAGCTAAATCTATGCATGTGCGTTTCATTGTGCGCGTTCATGAAGGCATGACTGGGAGAGTGAGATAAACATTTTTAAGGGATGTATATATATATTGTGTGTGTGTGTGTGTGTGTGTGTGTGTGGGACACTTCCCAAACTGACAGGAGGGGCTGATGGGAAATGCTGACGTTCGTCTCATAGCAACACCCTTCACAACATCTGGGTCACTATGTTGAAGAGCAGCACCTGCAACACACACACACACTCACACACACAAACATGAGCTACACGCATGCAACGTGCTTTTCTTATTCTAATAATAAGAAAACAGTGTTGATTTGACAGAAATACACTTGCAATGCAAAGCTTTAAAATACACAACGTTCACATGAAAGCTCGTGTCCGCCAGGGGATAAAAAAAAGAATTCTCACAATTTCGTCTTTTTTATCGCAATTCTGAATTTATAACTCACAATTCCAGAGGCACGTCAACGTGAAATTTCAACATTTCTTAAATGAAATGCATTTTCTTAATTAATGTTCTACATTACTGTATTCTAACAAAAGGCATACATTTCAGCGCACTCTCAACTTGCTCCGCCTCCTTTACGCATTTGGTTAATTTGAACTAATAGTCAAATATCTATGTTGGCATTTTTAGGTTGCTTTTTAAAATCTAGTCAACGCAATAATTGAATGGCAGTATAATAAACTGCTCTAAAGCAAATGTACGGTGTCCCTAAAGGTACACGGTGAAGGAAAAATTACGAGATGGGAGTGAAAAATTGCGTTCGCACGCAAAACTTTTGTGTTCCAGAGAAACGTTGCGTTCGCTCGTAAATGTTTGCGTTCCCCCGAAAAACTTTGCGTTCCTTTGTAAAATGTTTGCGTTCCCTTGAGAAACTTTGCGTTAATTTGTAACACATTTGCGTTCCCTTGAGAAACTTTGCGTACGCTTGTAGCTATTTTGCATTCCTTTGAGAAACTTTGCGTTAATTTGTAACACATTTGCGTTCCCTTGAGAAACTTTGCGTTAATTTGTAACACATTTGCGTTCCCTTGAGAAACTTTGCGTACGCTTGTAGCTATTTTGCATTCCTTTGAGAAACTCTGCATTTGTTTGTAACACTTTTGCGCTCCCTCATAAATCTTTTGCGTTCCCCTGATAAACATTGCGTGCGTTTGCAGGGTTGGGAGGGTTACTTTTCAAGTGTATTCCGTTACCATCACAATAATAGGGACTTTAAGCAACAGCCTCTGGTGGAACGGCGACGGCATTCCGGCGTTCTTTTGCGCACGCGCGACTTTAACTGCTCCTTCACGACGTTCTACCGTAACGTCTACTACAGGAGAACAGCTGATTTGCCGTTGTCCATACTACGTGAAAGATTAAGAAAGTTAATGTTATGTTTTATGGTATGTGGCATAGTAATTGTTTATGTATATCATTAAATGCCCAAAGCAACCCTCTCCTGCTTTTTAAAATCACTTTCTTTATTTGTATTTTGTCAAATGATTAAATTATCCCCTACGCGTTCTTTAACTACGGCAGTTTACCGTTTACTTCCGGCTGCCGTTGCCGTTCCATCAGCAGCTGTTGCTTAAAGGATTAGTTCACCTCAAAATGAAAATTTCCTCATAATTTACTCCCCCCAATGCCATCCAAGATATCCATGTCTTTCTTTCCTCAGTGGAAGAGAAATGAAGTTTTTTGAGGAAAACATTTCTGGATTTTTTTTCGAATAATGGACTTCAATGGCAACCAGCGTTTTGAAGTCCAAATCTATGCAGTTTCAAAGGTCTTTGAAAACATGGAAAGACATGGATATCTTGGATGGCATTGGGGTGAGTAAATTATTAGGAAATTTTCATTTTGAGGTGAACTAATCCTTTAAAGTCTCTATTAGAAGCGACGCGTCGCCGCACGCTCGTTTTCCCAGGCGCGCCTCTGTTCATGGTTGCATAGCAACGACAGACGCCACGGGAGAGCAAGAGCTTGTGGAAAGGAGGAGAAAGCGGTGCGAACTGCGCTCTCCATGATGACGAGGAAGTATCTGCAAAAAATTAATGGATTTCTAGCCCTTGCATTAGCTTTACTACTAGATAGATTTATGGAGAAATAAAAAGCCGCCCTGTACACAGCTATGATCTGCTGTTCGGCCGAGCTTTCCATGTTGTTACGGAAAGACCGAAGCTGATCGGTTGGTTTTTGTCACATGACCTGTTGAGATGTTTTCATCTCGCCACGGCATAGCCTACATTTGAAATAACGAATTTGCACGCGCAAAAAAGGCGATATGTGAACGGCCCCTAAAGTGGCATCGGGAGCGCGTCACGCGTGTATCGGGGTAGTTTCACGAGTACGGTATCGGACCGACACCAGAGTTCTGGGATCAGTATCGGCGCATCACTATTTATGTCATCAGTCCGTCAGAAAAGCAGTTCTAGGCTTATTCTTGCCTGGATAACTCTTAGCAGGTTTAAAAAGTACAGTCAAGTCAAATAAACACGTTTTATCTCCTGTATAGTTTGGCAACACTACATTAAGATACCATTCAATAACATTACTTATCAACACATGAGTGAACAATATATTTTTACAACATTAATTGTTTGTGAATATTATTTAATACAAACACTTGATTGTTCACTTCATTCATTGTGCATTAAATAATGTTAACAGATAAAACTTTGGATTTTAAAACTGTATTAGTACATTTTTAAATGAACCCCAAGGAGAATAATTGCTACAGTATATAACTATTGTTTATTGTTAATAATTATTGGTAATTGCAAAGTGTTTTTAATACCATTTTCCACTGTGATATACCCTTTAATATATGTAAATTTAATCTAAATTAAGCTTTGGTACCGAGAATCGTGGATTTTTACTGCTATTGTACCGAATACTGAAATGTTGGTACCGGGACAACAGATTTAGGGGCTCGTACAAATTACAGGATATTTAAAAAGAAAAAGCATTAGGATTGAGATACTCAACCTGAATAACCTGTATTTGAAAATACATCACATGATGGAAGTTCAATGCAATTTCATGTCGACTTCAAGCGTAATATGTTAATATAAGACTGATATGATAATTTCACTTACCAATGCAGAGAAAGGGCCGTTTACACGAGCAACACCTGAAGTTCATCCACCTAGAAAAATAGTTCCTCAAAACACTTCACAGCACTAAACAGTTTTTAGAGTCAACAGCATTAGTGTTTTAAGCAGTGATTTATTCGTACAAAATCAAATCGTACACCAGAGTTTCTCTTCATAAAGTTTATTAAAAGAACAATTACATGTAAATCTACAACATTCATCCGTAAAATAAATATGGCATATATTCAGAGCTCTTTAACAATAACGCTACACAAAATAACAAGTGCAATTCTGAATCAACAGCGAATAATCCAGATATTAACAGAATATTTACAGACAGGTCGCAGAAATCCACAAGTTGGATCCGAGAAGACCTAGAACAGATTTAATGAACGTTTGCTGGAATTCAAAACTTAATCTAATTAAGCTTTTTTATCTTAATTGGTCAATGTATAAAGTCTGGCGCTCACGTCTCTCGTTAAGATTATTTAGTTATCGCTCCACATTACTTGTATTTCCATGACAACAGGAAAACTGAGAGTGTTTGTAAATATGCTGTAGTTTCAGAAGCCGTATCGCAAAACACGAGCAGAACCAATCGCTGTTGTTTTAGTCATATTTTTAATCAAATAAAAATTAGTATTTCGTTATGTGCTAATGTCATTATATATATATATATATATTTTTTATACTACTATTTAGGTTTAATTTTTTTTTTTTTTTTCAGTTAATATTTTAGCACTTAACTTATTTCAGTTTATTGCGAAAAGCAACATTTCTAATGTTAACGTTCTAAATTTGGTTTAGTCAAATTTAGTTTGTTTTCCAACTAAAATTAATTTTTTATTTTAGCTTTATTTCAATTAACAGAAATGTTTTTAACAGTTTTAGTTAAGAATAATAACCCTGGAACAAATGTCTGTGTTGAAAATTTGTACGTAAATTATTTTGCACTGAATTTAACGCAACATGATGTACGAAAAAACTGCAGCGATTCTGCTCGCGTTTCACGAACGACGCCAAGTGTTTGTAAATAAAATTACGTTGCAATAACATAATCGCAGCTCAGTTACGAGAATGTGTGTGAGAACATACTGGCAGCTTAGTTGAGGTTTACGTTTATAATAACAATAACTTTTGTGTAAAAAAAAAAAGTTGGCACCAAACATTTAAAAATAGCAGTTTTTAAAGTTAGCAACATGTTTTGTGCAATAAAGCAATACATTTGAATATGTGCACACTGAAAAAAATCACTGTTTTATAATATGTCTTTGTTCGTAATGAAACCCCTTTTCGCAATTTCGTGATTCTGAAAGATTCATTTATGGATGTTTCGAATCTTTCCTCCACACATCGAATTTAAAGGGATTTTTCAGGTAAATGTTAACCTTTGAAATGCAAACATATAAACAGGAAGTGCTCAAAGAGGAATGACAGATTCCTATTCCTGAATAACACATGATGGAAGACAGAAAATGAAGAGTTCTGGAACGGCTTCCAGAATGAAGGTAGATGACGGTGTAGAAAACAAGATCCACTGAGTTCACGTCAGTTTTTGAATGTCTTTACACGTATGAGGATATGAGTCCACACACACACACACACACACACAAGCTCCTGGGTGTGTTATTGTCCTGATTTGCGGGGCGTGGCCACTTGCCTCTTCTTCGCCTGGTAGAAGTCTATTATGATAAAAGAAACATCTATTATTAGTCAAACTGTCATTCACACCATCATTATTACTCAGCACTTTACTCCTACATAAACTATAAGGATTGCTCACATGATAATTCAACAGTATATACACATATATATATATATGTCCATGGCGTCCCCCGTAGGTTTCTGAAGAGCTATTTTGAAGCCTTAAGTGGGCGGAGTCGCTCGTCGTCATCTTGGAAGCGCGTCACAGCGCGTCACTCCCGGATAAACGAAAATGGGCAAAAAGGCGGGACGTGGGTGGAGTTGAGGTGCCTGGATGCTGAAACTACGCCCGCCTTGCTCGAGTTTGCTCAGGCTAAGCTAATGTGCAACTGGCCTCGCGCTAAAGTGACAGCTGACTTGAAGTAGGCCTAAAGCCAATAGTTAAAGTTCATGTTTTTACCCTTTGAAATACTATAATAGTTAAAAGACATAACTAACCGTGAGACTATGTGTATTGTGATGCATTATTATTCTCATGCAGTAACTTAAAATATTTGCTCTGAGTGTGTGTGTGTGTGTGTGTGTGACAGTGATTCATGCGCATACATGTCAGTCAGCGCGGTATCGCGCGTCAAGTTCGTAGAGAGCTTTATTCAGTCCATTTTAAATTCTGATAGATATTACCTAAGAAGTTCAAGTAATGCACTAGAAATCCGCGCTCATTTAAGGGACGGAGAGAAAGCACTGACACCTGCAGGATTTCATCTGACGGTACTTTTTATTGAACACTAAAAAGTGAAATACGCATATTATAGTCTATCTGCTCCGTAAGATCAACGGTACCGCAGAACGAGTGTGGACTCTAGATCTTAAACGTTTTTAAATCTGAACTCCAAAAAGCAACGATATTGTCAGACATCCATGAGTGCATGTTCAGAGGAAAACAACTGAAGAACAGCGCTGGTTGTTCTCTCGATACTCGACAACGATGGAATCCAGCGGCGTGGGCGAAGGTATAAGGGCGGCGTGTAATAAACTGTATGAAATAATCCCGAAAAAAGTACAAACACGGCAGAGATGACGAGTTCAGCAGCTGGAATCAGCTGAGGTGACATGATGGCTAACAGAGAGCAGACAAACGGCTAGTAACAGCAGCGGCAATCCACCTGTCACTCAAGTGGCCACGCCCTTGATTATGCAGCATTTTAAGACTTAATATAATTTAAACGGATGAGTTCTAAAAAAAATTCACCCCCCTCACAGTCATCACGAAGGGCAATATTAGCTGTATAGACCAAAACAACTTAAGACACCAGGCTGTAAACTTATTTGTTTCTGCGGTAAAGTTGGGCATTTTAACATGGGGGAGATACAGATTTGACTCACTTTTGCAGTCAGCCTCAAGCGGCCAGGCGATGAATTGCAGTTTAATTCACTTCCGTGTTGGTTTCAAGAGAGAGACAGGGAGGTTGCCGCTTGATATATATACACATTTTTTTTATGTTTTTAAAATTAGTCTCTTCTTCAAGGCTGCATTTATTTGATTCAATATACACAAAAAACGTAATATTGTTAAATATGACAATTTAAAATAACCTTTCTATTTTAATACATTTTAAAATGCAATTTATTCCTGTTATTTTCAGCATCATTACTCCAGTCTTCAGTGTCACATGATCCTTCAGAAATCACTATAATATGATGATTTGATGCTCAAGAAACATTTATGATTATTATCAGTGTTGAAATCCGTTGTGTACATTTTATTTCAGGATTCTGAACAGAAAGTTAAAAAGAACAGCATTTATCTAAAATATAATATTTTGTAAACACTAGGCTACTGTTCAAAAGTTTGGGGTCAGTAAGAATTTCTCTTTTAATTTTTGGGGGAAAGAAATAAAAGAAATCAAAACTTTTATTCATCAAGGATTGACAAATTGATCAAAAGTTACGGTAAAGACATGTATAATGTTACAAAAGCTTTTAATTTCAAAATAAATGCTGTTCTTTTGAACTTTCTATTCATCAAAGCATCCTGGGGAAAAAAACTGTACACAACTGTTTTCAACATTGATAATAATAATTCAACCAGATCCACATATTTTACTGATTTCTGAAGGATCATGTGACACTGAAGACTGGAGTAATGATGCTGAAAATAACAGGAATAAATTAGCCTACACTTTACTATATATTCACATAGAAAACCGCCGTTTTAAATTCTAATAATATTTCACAAAATTACTTTTTTTTTATCTAATAAATGCAGCCTTGGTGTTTTTCTTTTTAAAACATTCAAAATCTTACCGATCCAAAACATGAGATAAATAGTGTCTCTCACCTGTGATGTTCGTCTGTTTCCTCTTCTCTGCTCTCTTTTCCGGGGTTTTCTCCACGCCGTGCGGAACCGACCCGAATCTGTTCTCTTTTCCCGGTGATCCTCCGGGATTCCGTGCGTCCTCACAGCTCCGGTACAGCACGGGCACGCGCACGCCGAACACGCCCACCCAGCGGAAGTCTCCGCCCTCCAACGGCTTCTCCGCGACGAAGTCGAAGCTCCAGCGACGCGACGCGTCCTCCAGGTCTTTCCTCAGCGCGTCGCGATACTCGCGCTGGAGCTGCTCGCGATCCACCGGCCCGAACAGGCTTCTTCTCGTCGGCCCGGTTCCTAGGGCTGGAAGGATCCGCTTGTGCGCTGACATTTTCTGAGGCAAAAGACACGAGAGTGACGGTTACTAGTGAGGAAACCAACCGTCTCTGAACATCACGTGGTGCTTTCAAGTCATCTTGTAAAGATCGTGTTTACGAGTTGAACTCCACCACAATGTCGTAAATATGAGTGGGAAAGTCGGGATTTTGGAGTTGTGGGCGTGTCAGTGAGAAGCATAGCGGGATAACACAATACTTAAAGGTATTTAGCAGTGATATTGTCAGGTTTTTCTATTTACAGTGAAGCTAAACGCCTGCACAGATTATGATGGCATTATAATATAACAATGTAATATGTTACGATAAAGTTTGCAGAGGCTTCATACATTAATTAAAAACATAAAAAAGCAAAGCACATAATATTGCACATTTCTTATTCATTTTCTAGAAGTAGAGTTTAAGACCCTTGCTGTATTTTTGTGTTATTAATTAAGAGAAAGTACACCGCGATCTGACTCCGCCGAAAGCGACTTAAACGCGCAAAAACACGAACTTCCCTGGAGGACTTGAACGCATTTAACCCAACCCGTGTTTTTGATTTCTCCTGTAGTGTCTGACTCTCCTCGTGTGTGTGTGTGTGTGTGTGTTTCTGCTGTTCTGTGATCAGCTTTTAAAGGCTGCTTTGAGTCATGAGTTGCAGAGACATGCGTGGACATGTTCCTCTGACTGCAGTGAGCGCGTCTGACCAGCAGAGGGCCGCCATCTTACCAAACTACTCTCAGCTTTCAACACACATCATGTACATATACAAGTAAATCAAATACCTTCTATTTCCATCAAACATGAGGGACGTTTCACTTATTATAAAATTTTATGAATATTCATACACAACCACTAAAATAATACTTTTGTACTATTAAATACTACTACTAATATAATAAATATAAAATAATAATTTTGAGATTCTTACGACTGACAAACCAATGTTTCACATTAAAGAGTCAGAATCTGTTATATTCAATAAATCAATTAATAATCAATCATTTTATACTTTTTCAAAGTTTTTAGCCCATCTTTTTTTCTGATAAATTTGTTTTATTATTAAACTCATTAATTAACTATGATTCAACTAAAATGATAATTGTGGTAATATAATAAATATAAAATAGTCGAAATTATGACTTAAAAATCGAACTTTTTAAGTCATAATTTTGACTGTCATAATTTAGACTTTTATCAGAATTTCAACTTTTTGTCAATTTTTGACAAGTAATATAGTCAAAAATTGACAAAAAGTTGAAATTCTGATAAAAGTCGAAATTATGACTAAAAAGTAAATTATGACAGACAATTATTTTGTCATAAGAATTTTCAGCCCATTTTTTTTCCCATGAGAATGTTTTAACTTTTTTTATTTAAATTGCTTATTATTTAACTAAAATAGGCTTAATACTTGTGATAATAATAAATATAAAATAATATTTTGTTTGACATTCTTAATATGACAGTGCTGACAAACTAGCTCAAAGTTCACATCAAAGTGTCAGAATCTGACAATATTACATTTTAAATTTAATAAATATATAATTGTGATGTATAATAAAGATTTCAGCCCATACATTTAAGTATTTTTTAATTCATATTTTATTTAAAAAATATATTATCTATCATTCATGATGTCATGACAATACGTGTCATTCAGTTCTTACTGGTTTATGTGATGAAACGAAGTTCATTACGAAAATGAATTCAAGGCGGCGGCGGGAAAGCGAGCGTTTGTTTGATTGGTCAGAAGTGAGGCAGACACGCCCACTCTGCGTCACTCACTCCGCTCTGGGTCAACGTGAACACGAATCTCGTGTAAACCGGTGGAAAGAAAACAGGTCGCGATTGTGACATGTGTTCACTTTACAATAACATTCCAACAGCGATAAAAATCAATCAATCACGAGCCTGCTAATCTATACATTCAAGTTTAAGGGAAAAGTTTTCAGTTAAAGTTCGTCTGAGATGTTTATATTACTCGGCTGTTATAAAAAACAGCCAAGAGTTGAGTTTAAGCTAGTTGTGTTAACAGTTTGCTTAACGTTCTTGTGGTAAATGATAACAACTTTAAACAAACGCCATGAACATGAAAAACCATGGAAAAACAAGCAACTTACATGTTTTGGCTTCTGACGAGTGTTAGAAATCTGTAAAATCGTTGTTTGCTGAGTGAATTGAGAGGTTTCAGGTATCCTGGACAGCAGTATAGAGCTTAAAACTGAACTTTAGAAGTGTCTTCAGGTGAAACTGTGGAGATACTCAGTCTTGGGCGAGAGTTGCAGTGGATACAAGATGTTCTTCAGAGCTGGAGGGACTTTCTGAACTTTTACGAACTCAGATGGGCGTGTGTAGACTGTGGGCGGGGCCTAGTGAACACATCACATGGACTGTGCCCGATAAACACGTGAGCAGCGTGAACGCGCCTTCACGTGAACATTCCTGTGGCTCTGCGTCACAGAACAGAAGGTCCCGAACTGAGTGGTTCCACCCAATATATATTACACACACTATTTGTTTTAGGCGTTTATTTATCTTTATTGCACGCACAGTTAAATTAAAAAAAGGATATGCATAGCATGCAAAAAATAAAAGAGCTTTTATAAATAATTTTAAACTTTCTTACTGTTAAAAATAATGTTTTTAATCTATTTTTTTTGTTTTTATCCCTGCTGCTGTTGAGCCAAACTTGCTTTTTTAACCCACCAAAAGTGCTTTTAAAAAATATTTTTTAGCCTGTTAACTTGATTTCTGTTTCATGTATAATTAAAATAAGCAGTTGCTAGGGTTGTTGTAAAATATTTAGAATTGCGAACATGTAGAATTGTACACTACGTTTAATTCTGCTTTAAAGACTGACAGAAAACCATGAGATTAATTGTCAATATTTGATTCTATTGACAGCTACAATGATGGAATGCCATACAGAAAACCAAAATTTGACATTAAAGTAGAAATGAATTAAAAGGTCTAAATGTTACATAAAATGTCATAATTCTTCCTTAAAAGCTAATTATGTCTTACAAATCGAATTAATAAAAGTTGGAATTCTGACTTAAATCATAATAAAAATAAAAAGACATTAATTTCAAAACTGACTTTAAATGATTTTAATATTTTACTAATTTTAATATCTCTGTGTTCTCCCCGCCCACATTAAGACTCCTTTTGTCAAAAAGCACATTTCATAAATAATGTTTATTTCATCAGTTAATTGTATCACACAAATTAATCATTCAAAAAAGTGATTCCCTCCCTTTTAAAGTGAAAATAACACGTGAAATATGCACATTACTTCAAATGTACTCCGTGAGTAATCTGCATATTTCAGTTTCAAAAGTGTTATTTTAACTCCAAAATGGAGGGAGTCGTGTATACATTTCAGGAGTGTTAAATTTGACTAAATTAGAGTTAAATACACTGTCTTTTTTGCTGTGTATGAGACTAGTCCCTCATGAGCCCAGCCATATATAAAGATTCAAACTAACAAGCAACACAATGAAGCTCGCAGTTCAGTATGTCCAGAAAACCATTATATCTTGAGATTACATGCAAAACAACTGGTAGACAGAACAACTAATCTTTTTTTTTTAAATTGTAAAGGAGGCCATTCTTTCCCAAATGCTTTTATTCCATTTAAAACATAGCAATATTTAATCCAAAATAAAGTAATGAATTCAATGACTGCCCTAATTTAGTGCCAATAAACACAACAGCAGGAAAAAAATTCAGTTAGTCAGTCACAGTTTGTTCACTAATGAGACCGACCGAGTAATGAAGTCCATCCTTCCCACGACAATCATCAGGAAAGCCATTCTTTAGTTTAATTAATGGCCGCTCTTCATTAGTGTTTGCGGTTTGGCGGGAGCCAGACAAGACATGACGGTTATAACATTCTGCAGCGCGAGACAGCCGCGGGAAAAATCAGTGAGTCACCCGCCGCGTGACTCATCAGAACGTGACGTCACGGAGCCGTGAGTTTCTTTTCATTCCTTCGTTTTAAAATAACGTCTCCGCGCTCTGTGATAAATTTAATATAACTGAATTCAAGCTTCATACATGCAGCCTTATGAGCTCGTATTAATTGAAAAAACGTGGAATATTCGTACTTTTAGAAATTAATCTGTCAAACAATTAGAATACTGATTGAACTGCTAAAAGTGATTTAAAATGGTGTAAAAAGAAAACTGTTAATGGTCTGTAAACTAGCGAATGTCTGTGTAGAATGAATGATAATCCATCATAACTCATTCTCTGTCAGCAGCTACAAAACACTTTAACATTTTAAGGACTTTGACAGTCAGTCACCAGCCTGAAGTAAGAGGTCATCTAAGTTGTGATCAGTGATCTTATGAAAACTAAGATTATGACTATTTGTTTGGTCTGAATCGTGACGTCATGTAGCAGAAGCGTGAATGAAGGATTTAATCCGGCCAGATTTATTTTTATTTACTACTACACCTCATCAAACCACAACCCATCTGCAATTTTTACATTCGTTTTAATATTTTTATGTATAAAGACAATTAATACTGTGAAAAAGTAACATTTTAAATGTGTATATTTAGTTTCTATTACATTACACCATAGCAGTTTTCTACTCATCGTTGTACTGTAAGGTGTATTTTAGTAATTTATAAATTTAAATCAAATTTAATGTTTTTTAATCAATTTGATTACCATTTAATCTTATGTTTTATATATTTTCAATTAAATCATTAGTTTTACTAAATGTATTTAACACAAATTGTATTTATTTTTATAATTATGTATGTTTCATTTAATCATTTGATTAATTTTAAACAAATATTTTAAATTTGTATATTATTTGCTAAAATTTCTCTTGTGTCCCCCAGAAGGTCCCAGTTCAAATAACCCAGAATGATGCTGTTGAACAGTTTTGAAACTTACCCAGCTGTAATGAATATAAATATATAAAATATATATCCATCATAGAGGCTCTAGTTGACAATAAACAGACTTTGGATTTCAAAAAAGCAATCTAAAAACTCCAGGCAAACCATATAAAAGAGTTAATGTAGAGTTAAAGTTGTCACCCTCTGCTGGTTCTACAACACACTGCACATATACCGGTACACCATCTTGCTTCACATGATCTGTACATATTTTAATTACATTTAAGTATTTGAGAACATTTCTCCCTTTATTATTTTTCTACTTTTAATATTGACTGTCCCGTGTCAAGTTCCTCATGCGAGAGATTTTACTGAAAACCGGCATATTAGATCTTGAAATAAAGCTCCAGATAACTTACAATAAAACATCAAACAAGGTTCAGATGTCAATATAGTTAAATATTTAACCAGGATTTTCAGCAGTCAATCATCACTACTGTAAACAAACATTAAATGTTCACAATGCTAACACTATAAACGGCTACAAAAACTCGCAGCACGCCCTTATATGTACGAGGTGCAAAGAGTTTTGTGGCAACACTTAATTTCAATAAGGTTATTCATTAGCAAAATATTCTATTACTATAGCATTAATTACTATAGCATTAACGAACAAACAAGGAAAGAAAATTTGCAAAGAAAAATGCTGTAAATGAAAGCTAATGCAAAATCTTGATTAAACCTACATGAAATGTTCCTCATTTGTAATTCTTGTAATTCTAAATCTAAGTAAATTAACTTCAAAAATAAACATTTGATTTAAAGTTTAATTTTTAATATTTATATGTGGTGTTTTTAATATGCTTTAAGACAAACCATGTGTAAATTGTATTTTCTGCTTAAAACTGCAGTGAACCAAAGACAGTCTCAAAAACACGCTTTGAAATCGCTGGTGTTTCTGACGTCACAAACTACCTTGTAACCAATCAGATCAACGTGTGATCGTCAACGAGTGGATCTCTGAGTGAGTGAGTGGAGGCGGGGCTCATTTGCATATTCATAGAACCGCACATACTAAATGAGGCAAGAGTGTCGAGTTACATTCAAGATATTTTAAGGCATGAAGAATTAATCTTTTTAGTAATCAAAGATGAGATAAGGGACAAAATTGATTAAAGGGGGGCTTTAAATTCAGACAACTATAAAATGGCCAATTATTTAAATAAATACACTTACAACATTGTAAAAATTCAAAAGACAGGATATTTTTTGTAATGAGTTTTAATTCAAATCAACATTATAAACAGTACAAACACTACAAGGAAAAAAACAAACGAGAATGAAAGCTGTTCTTCATTCCACCCCCTGCTGGCGACACAGTGTCGTTACATCTTCCCCCTCTGATCGCACACAAACAAAGCAAAACGCTAGCGGTCGAGCTCAGGCGACAGGAAATGAGCTCATCGCAGCAGGACCAATCACATTCACCGGCAAAAACACAAATAAGTCTTAAAAATGTGAGATGGAATGCCGTCGCATTAAAACTGCAGCTACAGAAGGAAACAGAACCGCTAAAATAATGTTCATAAAAAAACAAATGGGGGGGACTCTGAGCAATAAAGTCTTTTCAAAGTTTTTGATCGACGATTTCCCGTCACGACGTTTTCTCTGTGTCGTGGTTCATTTCCGGTCATTAGATCTGGAACGACTGTAAACGGAGAAAAAAATCCGAGATGTGAGCTCGGTGTTGGACGTCAATCCTGGCCGGACGATGTAAAGTAGTGAAACTCTTACCTCCTCGATCGTGAGAAAGATCGCGAGGGCTTGTGGTTCCTGTCGCGGGACAGCGATCTCTCCCTCCTGCGCTCTCTGGAAAGAGATCTAGACGAAGTCCAGAACCAGGGTTAATATACTCAACTAAAACTGTAAAGATGTTTGTAACTTGGGAAAAAAATTGTGTTAAAGAAATTAAAGCTTATTTTAGTTGCCAAAGCAACAGCTTATTTTAATTACCTCTGGTGCTCCGTATATTTTTGACCAAAAATTACACTTTATTTTATACTTCATCGGAATGGTTCGAAACTTGGTAAAGGTTTTGGCACTTGCTATGTGAACACGAAAAAAAAAATCATGGACATGATTTGAAAAGGAGAAAATAGTCATGTAAAAAATAGTCACACTTGTGCTCCTCACTGTCAAAATTGAGCACGTTGGCAATGAACGGGAAACGAATTTCCTCTAGTGGAAGCATTTGGTACAGCGGCCAATCAATCTCACTGAAGATATCAAGCTCAAATTTAGAGCATTGTCAGATTTATGACTTTGACTGTCTTGCAGTTTTAGAGTAAAAGGTGTTTTTGAAAAGAAAAATTGAAAATAACGTTTGTTAATTTTTCATAATAAATGAAAAATTCTGTAAAAAAAAATTTAAGTTCACTTTTTAAAACTTTCCACTTCAGCAATAATTTGCCAAGAGTCATCTTTAAAAAAAGATGAAAATGTCTTAAAGCATCAAGATTTACGTCATTTAAGTTGAAAATTTTCAGGTAAAGCTCAAAACGAGAAGAAATGGATTATAAATACAGCATACATATAATGTAGAACCATACAATACAAAATACTATTAAACTTTTATTGAAAAAAAAATTTATTCTGTCATTTTTGACCGCCACGTGAAGAGCAGCAGAGAGTTAACAATGTACTAAAACAACTAAAATAGACGCATTTAAAAATGAAAAAAAAAATGTTACCATTAATTGAAAATAGATTTAAAATATTATTAAACTATAACAGGATCTCAATGAAACGCGTTGATAAAGTGCTCGCGCAGTTTTCCTGCGCGTAAAGTTGCGCAAACTCTTACCTGCTACGACTGCGACTGAAGCTCCTCCTCCTGGGCGATCTGAAGAAGAGAAGAGAAGAGCGAGTAAACGCGGTGGCGATCGACACACGAAGGCACCTCAAAAGCCCTGAAACTCCAGCCTGCTAACAGTCACACACTCGTCACCGCCCTGATACAGGGGTGGAGTGGAGATCTCGCCTCATGAGCGCTCGCTAAGAGCGTTACGCTCGAGTACAGAGAGCTACACAGTAGAAAAACTCAACGCACTGCAAACAACCCCAACAGAATGAAGACACTGAAAGAAAGCAAGAGCAGCTCTCAAAGCCCACGCTTCTTAAGTAACCTGAACCTCCGTTTGGGCTCCCCATCAGTTTTTGCCTAATCTTAACGGAGTCAAGATACCAACCCTGTGTGTTTCAACTCTCAACAGGAGATTTCTCCTCATCTTATATCTGTATTCAGCATTAAACTGTATGAAGCAGGAAAAACTTACTAGTCTTTCGGTTTTCAACAAGCTAGAAAAGGCGAAGGGGTGGCGGCCGGGGAGCAGAATTGGCGGGAAAGTGCAGGCCAGATGCTGCTAGCTGATTAGCTGGCTTGCGGATGGGGGCTGGATGTAGTGGATTTTTCCTGCTTTTATTGGTTAGCCGAAGGCTGTTGCTGGTGGTTGGTAGTGTAGACATTGGGGAACGTAAAACGCTGATTGGTCAGGAATGTGAAGTGGGCCGCTGCCGATTGGGTGTTAAGGTTGGAGGAGGAGGAGCTGACAACGGCATGCTCAGGAACCAATGGGCTGGTGCGACCTGATGACTGGCCACGCCTGGGTCATGTGACACCAACCCAGCCAGCTGATTGGGGCACGCTGGTCACATGATGCTGAAAGAGGACTAGTAGACTGACTCAGAGGGTGGTGAGGAGAGGCATGGTGGTGACTCTGCAACGGGGTTCATTTTTATTAATATAGAGATGATAAGAAAATAAAAACAACCTTTTCATGTAAAGTTAAGTCAACAAAAGATTGCATTCCAACCATTACTAGAGCCGAGCAGATTACTGAAAACAAGCGACTGGGCTTTGGGCGGCCAATTCGCAAAGTCTGCATAGGCAACATTAAATAACGCTGCACAAGAGTGCGTGAAATCGCATCCGGGTCAAATTTCAATCCGAAAAAAAGCTTATTTTTAGGAATTAAGGACAATTAAGCACATCCATCACTGCCAAAATTCTCATCATGGAAAAAAAAAACTTTACATTTTAATACCCAGCATGCAATAGCCGTCATTTCACCGTCTAGGTTAACTATAGAGCCGATATAGTCCGGCTAGGAGTAACTCACTTCTAGCCAAAATAACCTTGAATTTGGTTACATGTTTTTGCCAAAATAACTTGCGAGATGTATGATATTCCACCATGTAAGCAAAGTCAACAGTGATTCCAAGGTCTTTGTATTAATTTCTTCACTCATTGCATTTCTCTGTTATCTAATTGATGACTAGTCTATTCTTGGGCGATGGTTTAGACGTCTATTAAATTTTCACTGACAGCCCAAATTTTGTCTTGCTTTAGCCTAGATGGACGGCTATTAGACGCCTTTTATACAAAAGTGCTTGCTGGGTATTAACAGTAATGAGAATTTGGGTGGAAAAGGTGCTAAATTGTCATGAAAACAACATCACGATGCTAAAAGCAGTAACGCTTTACAATAAGCTCCCATTGTTAATGCAATACACTTGTTACACTATTAACACTTAATAAAATACGTAAATGTTAAAATTAACATTAATACTAATAAATGCATTTGAAGTATTTTTCATTGTTAGTTCATGCTGACTAAGATGAACAAACAGAAGCTTATTGTAAAGTGTTGGCCTACCCAACAAGCAATCAAAAAGCTCCTTTTTGTTGTTCCGACTTTTAATTTCAGCGTGAAACGCAACCCGGGCGCCGTCATGAGATGAGCCCAAATAAACACTCGCGGATCTGCATTTAAACAAAACTATCAGAATTTGAGAAGCCCAGTCAGATCATTGCTTAATGGTTATCAATGACAATGAAGATGGAGGAGCTAAAGATCTCCGTCAGATGCCCATCAGAAGCAGGACACGTGGCACCGGCAGGGCAGTGGCATCCAGGACTGGCGAAGGGGGCAGAATCGCATTAGTTTCCTCTGAAACACAGTTTACAGAGAGACAGGTGAGCGGGAGAACGGGTTTACCTGCGCCGGGCGGGCGGGCTACGCCTTCGGTAGTCATCGCGTGGACGTCGGCTCCAGGATGGAGGCGGACCCCGGTTACGAGTTCGCTTCTCGCCATTGGACAGCTCCACCCTCACTCGGCAACCGCAGAGAGTCCTGCGTGACCCGTCGATTAGACCAGAAGTCGTGAAGTAATTTGCTGATGATGATGATGAAAACTAGCTTTATGATCCACACTCACCGTCCGTCTAGTTCTCTGACGGCATCTGTGGCGTCACGTGGGTCTTCGAATTCGACGAACGCAAAACCAGGAGGGTTTCTGGCCACCCAGACGCTCCTCAAGGGCCCGTAGTAGCCGAACGCCCTCTCCAGTTCAGACTTGTTCCCATTATTCCCAAGATTCCCAACATACACTTTGCAGTCCAGAGGGCAGTCGCGATGCATGGCTCAATCTGCACAACACAAGAGTATGAGATGTTACATTTGTTATTTTTGATGTTATCCTGGACCACAAAACCAGTCACATGGGGCCATTTTTTTAATTGAGATTTATATACGTAAACTGAGTAAATAAGCTTTCCATTGATGTATGGTTTGTTTGGATAGGACCATATTTGGCCGATACACAACTATTTGAAAATCTGGAATCTGCTTGAGTCTCGAAACAAAACAAAAAAAATCGAAACATTGAGAAAAATCGCCTTTAAAGTTGCCCATTTATGTTTGTGATTTTGCGGCATTCACTCACAAAAATAAATGTTTTATATATTTACGGTAGGAAATTTACAGTATCTTCATGGAACATGATCTTTACTTATTATCCTAATAGTTTTTGGCATAAAAGTAAAATTATTAATTTTGACCCGTACAATGTATTGTTGCTATTGCCACTAATATATCCGTGTGACGTGTCGCATATGAAATGTTGATTTTATCATGAAATTCCGTCAATAAATGTGTTTGAGTATCTTTAATGTGTGCTGACAGTTGAACCGATCATCTCTTCCTCTTTGCTACTAGTTACAGCAGCAAATAAACAAACATCAGAGGGAATGATGAAAGATTCAGAACAACTTACTGAAATAAATCCTGTCGTAAAGGTTTTTTTTTAATCGCAGGAAACCGTGAAATGTGTCTCGATACCCAGTTTTACTAGTCCACGTGTCGGTTGTGCACTAATTTAAATAAGCCCGAGAATGTCTATTGAAAGATTGATGATGGAGGTGTGGCTGGTTTCGTTCTCCATTCCCCTCAATACCTGGATCTCTCTCTACACGTCTATCGCTCTCTGTTGAATGGTGTTTTGGCATTATACAAAATAATTATATTTGTCTTGTCAAAGAATCTGTAGACGAGCTTGATAGAACGACCATTTAGCGTCAAACTCCGTCGATTTACTTTGTGGTGGTTGAGTTCCTAGTAAGCATAATGGATTAATCTACTACAAAACTGCCATGATACATAATTAGAGCAGAATGAAATAAATAAATTTAGAAATAAACGCTAAATAAGTGCAGCGGCTGAAAATAAAGTAAAATAGGCCTAGATAAATAACGAAAATCGTTTTTTTTTGCTTTTGTTCGCGGCTCAAAATGGCGCATGACGACCACACGCGACCGACAACAAAATACACAACACAATGAAACACGAACTGTCTTTTTAACGTGCGATAGCTGCAGTAAACATAATCAAGATTCATGTTGATGTAACACGCGTAATTAAAGAGTCGAGGTTTACTGCTAACCGCTAATCTGGGTCAATGGTAAAATGGCGCCTGCAAAAGAAAAAAAAAACACAAGTTGAGCAAAAAGGCTAAACCGTATGCTAACGCGTCGGATCAAAAACACAAACGACAGAATGAGATGCATTACACAGGGAAAGCGAACCGTCTGAAATAAATGTTTTTACCGTCAGTGTCGCGTGTTTCTGACCGTGTGTGTTTGATTCCTGGATCAGATCCGCTGTGAAATGGCGCAGCGCGGAAATACGGAGGGTTTTACGTAATGTGCGTCCTGA
>NW_027508907.1:5000-32500 GCF_051911475.1 Siphateles boraxobius | reverse complement strand
AACCGATCGGTCTGTGCAGCGCCGGTTCAAGTCGAACAAGCCTAATGGGGACGGCGGGATTGTTTTCCCGCCCAGTGGGCGTGGCCTAAATTCGCTCTGTCTCTATGAGACTGAGTGAGTGGAGAAACTTTACCGAACAAAACTAGATCGATATCATTATAATATACAAACAAAAGTACGCTAGTTTTGTATAGACAAATGTATTGATTAGACTGTAAGTGATCTAGTTTGGCGCGTTTTCTACGTCTGCGCGCGCAGATTAACGGTCACCCGTGAACGTCACCTATAAATCTGCCTGTAAGTCTTTTACATTTACTGTGATTTACCTTGGGTAGTACACTGCCAAAAACATTACCTTGGTATATGTATAAAAAAATACTATGGTGTTTTTGTTTTGTAAGTGGTTTGTTTACTTATCAGCAGAGAATGTGTATGATGGGTTTCAAATATCTCCCTGTTATGATATTTATCTATATGTGTGGCTATAAACAGATCGTATTTTTGATTTATTATGTGTGTGTGCTTAAAGATGCTTTTAAGTAAACCGCTGTTCGTAGCAGAACTGATTTCGGCTGAAACACCTCAAATATGCTGAAGTGAATATTTGTGTGTTTGTATCTGTAAGTTGTAATACACAAAAAGAAGAACCGCACACCAAAACAATACATGTTTTATTCGTTTTTCTAACAACAGTGAAGGTCGTTTTTTATTTAGTGTATTTATTTATTTATTGCTTGCTCAACTATTTCATGGCCTACAGCTGCGACCCAAGTTTAAGTTTAGTTTGCAGTGTATAAATACAAAACTCCTGAATTACCTGCATTTCACAGTGCTCAGTATGAATTTGTGAATATAAAATGATAAAGTAAAATTGAAGTTCTACTCGGGTAACAGAGCACGTCCTGACAAGGTTTTCTCAAAGTTAAAGACAAACGTTTTATTTCTGACGGATGTTCGTCATGTTGTTTAAATGTTTCTAATTGTTTCAGAACATTCAAATGTAACGTTCACATAATGTTTGAAGAATGATGTTCCTTAACATTCACATAACCAAGAAAAAACATAAAAAACAATGTTTTAAACATTCAGAAATAACGCTTTTTTGTAACTTAATGGGAACATTGGCAAAACGTTCTTAGAACATGTTTTAGCTAGCTAGTTCACAGGCTCAGAATATAAAACTATGAAATATGAATTGTCACATCAAAGAAAAGTAAACAGATGAACAACACACAGTGATTTCATTCAAACAAAACTAATTATTAAAAAGTCTAAATCCCCTTCCTGCAGAAAACACAAGTACTAGTAATCCATGGATTTGACAGGATTCTTGTATTTCAGGCTGTCAGTGCAGAAGCCACGAGTAATGTTTATACGTCTCTCAGCGTGTGGATGCAGAAAGAGAAAGATTGGCACGGGTTTCTCTCTCACACACACACACACACACACTCTCTCTTCGATATCGCTTCATTATCCTGCAAAAGATAAAAACACTTGCTTTAATTAGCACAATGAGAGTTTGAATAGTCTAAAATATATCAAACGTCACGAGAACATCTTGACCTAGAAGCTAAAGTGAGACGAGACCTGAATCATCAAATGATCCCTACGATATATGAGATATATGAGGACTTCAGACTCCAGAGCGTTTCTGGACACTGTTCAGAATAACACACGACACAAACTGCTGCAGACAGATCTATATTTTGCATAAATAGTAGCATGCTGTTCTGAACATTGCTAATCTAAAAATTATGCTCCCTCACAAAATAAGGCTTTCCCATAATTTATTGCGATTATCTTTCATCCCAGATGGCAAAGTACGTATATTTGTAGTCATTACTGTTAAATGAAAAATTCCAATTACTAATAATGCCATATTTTATTGCAATGTTGTTTTATTAATACTGAGATCCCAGCGAAGAACGTTCTCACAAAGCTATGAAAAAACATTCTTCCAGTAACATTCATAAAAAGTTCGTTCAAAGTTATTTAGTCTTTAATAATGTTAGCAGAAAAACATTTTTACCTGAAATGTTTTAGTTGGACGTTCATCTAACGTTTTTTTTAAATGTGACTAGAATGTTCTCTGGACGTTTTGAAACAAGTAAAGTAACGTTCCATAATGTTTTAAGAATGATACAATGAAATGTTCATAACGTTCACATAACCAAGAAAAAACATTTATAAAACACTGGATGTCTTGAACGTCCAAAGAACATTCAGAAATAATGTTTTCATAACTCAATGGGAACGTTAGCAAAACGTTCATAAAACGCATTTTGTCAGCTCGGATGCTATTATAGTTTTTATTAATATTTTAAATGTATTTTATATCGAGTAACAAAAGTGTTTTTATGGTTTTAGTTTTCGTTCACTATATTAACTGCTTGGATGTCAGTGCTGGAGTGCGCTACATATTTTCTTTTTTGTAAATGCGTGTCGAAGGGCTGCACGATTCTGGATAAATTGAGAATCACGATTGATTTGTTTTAAACAGAGATCACGATTCGGAACAGACAACTAAACAAACTAACATTTAATTTACTAGAAGTTCTGACAAATGTTAATTGCTGCAGTCTATTAAAAATTTGAATGAATGAATGAATGATTCAATGACTCACTCATTAAGACTTCACTTGTTTCATGACTGGATGAATCAGTGTTTTTGAGCGAATCTCTTGAGTGAATGATTCAATGACAGTATAGTTGTGCTGTGAACTCTGCGAATCTTTAATATGGAGAACGATTTTTAGAACTATATCTTTTTCGTTATCTTTATAGTTATCGTTCTTGGTGTGAACGGGCCTTAACACAAACAGTCTTTTCAACCACACTCTATCGTTATTTCTGACTTACAATAAATCAAATTATCATAGAACTGGGATAAAAGTTTATAGTTTGGATATAAACACTGATGTTTACAGTAGAGATCAAAATAGAGCAAATCACCTATTGAAAGTAACTTAACGCTTCAAATAACGATAGTATCGATTACATTGTTAGACACATCTAGCGTGTCGTATGTTAATGATCTCCTCTTACATCACTGCAGGATGTCGGCCAGTTTATCTTGATAGTACTCGTAGTTGTCCTGACAGTCCTCCCACGGCGTGAACGGCTCCTCGTCGTTCTCTACGAACGTGTCCCAGGTGTAGGTGAAATCCAGCGGCTTCATCATGCGCAGTTTGCAGCCGGCGGCCGCTAGCGCCTTTAGCCCCGCCCGGATCTCAGGCTCCTCCCACTCGAAGAGCCGTGCGGAGAAGATCGCCAGACGAACGCTTTTCCTGGCCTTCAGGATCTCCGTCAGCTTCCCGGCGCAGGCCGCGCACGGGCTGGACGACATGTACCAGGTGATGGTGTATTTGCAGGCTGGGTCGTAGTTGGGTAGGACCTGCTGGAAGAAGGCGTCCTCGGCGTGGGCGCCCGCGTGCTCGTCCTCGAGGTATCCGCGGAGGAGGCTGTCTGAGCCCTGGTCCACCAGGTAACACAAGAAGGTTTTATTCCGGCCGGACGAGTACTCGACGTTCTTGAACTGGAACTTGTAGAAGAACGGGTCAATGCGATCCCTGTGGGCAGATGAAGCGGTGAAGTTAAGACCTGAATACTGGAACCTGGAAATGAGTCGCATACTTGTGAAATCTTTTCGCGGCTTGATTTTTGTGACATCAAATTCAAATTTGGAACACAACTCGGTTAGACATATGGCTCTGATTTTCTAGTAATTTTAGAGATCAGGTTATTTTGTAAAATATATATTTTGTGTAAAATACAACATGTTTAGTTAACACTCTAAAAAATCTTGGGTTATTTTTTCTACCCAAATCCTGGGTTGAGCCTTTTGGGTCCATTTTTTGGGTTATTTTTTCAGTGTTTGGGTAGTTTTTGTGTTACCCTGCACCTGGGTCAGATGTAACAACCCAGTATTTGGGTAGTTTTTGTGTTACTCAGCTCCTGGATCAGACGTAACAACACAGTGTTTGGGTAGTTTTTGTGTTACCCTGCACCTGGGTCAGATGTAACAACACAGTGTTTGGGTAGTTTTTGTGTTAGCGAGATCCTGGATCAGACGTAACAACACAGTGTTTGGGTAGTTTTTATGTTAGCGAGATCCTGGATCAGACGTAACAACACAGTGTTTGGGTAGTTTTTATGTTAGCGAGATCCTGGATCAGACGTAACAACACAGTGTTTGGGTAGTTTTTGTGTTAGCGAGATCCTGGATCAGACGTAACAACACAGTGTTTGGGTAGTTTTTGTGTTAGCGAGATCCTGGATCAGACGTAAGAACCCAGTGTTTGGGTAGTTTTTGTGTTAGCGAGATCCTGGATCAGACGTAACAACACAGTGTTTGGGTAGTTTTTGTGTTAGCGAGATCCTGGATCAGACGTAACAACACAGTGTTTGGGTAGTTTTTGTGTTAGCGAGATCCTGGATCAGACGTAACAACACAGTGTTTGGGTAGTTTTTATGTTAGCGAGATCCTGGATCAGACGTAACAACACAGTGTTTGGGTAGTTTTTATGTTAGCGAGATCCTGGATCAGATGTAACAACACAGTGTTTGGGTAGTTTTTATGTTAGCGAGATCCTGGATCAGACGTAACAACACAGTGTTTGGGTAGTTTTTGTGTTAGCGAGATCCTGGTTCAGACGTAACAACACAGTGTTTGGGTAGTTTTTGTGTTACTCAGCTCCTGGGTCAGACGTAACAACACAGTGTTTGGGTAGATTTTGTGTTAGCGAGATCCTGGATCAGACGTAACAACCCAGTGTTTGGGTAGTTTTTGTGTTAGCGAGATCCTGGATCAGACGTAACAACCCAGTGTTTGGGTAGTTTTTGTGTTAGCGAGATCCTGGATCAGACGTAACAACCCAGTGTTTGGGTAGTTTTTATGTTAGCGAGATCCTGGATCAGACGTAACAACACAGTGTTTGGGTAGTTTTTATGTTAGCGAGATCCTGGATCAGACGTAACAACCCAGTGTTTGGGTAGTTTTTGTGTTAGCGAGATCCTGGATCAGACGTAACAACCCAGTGTTTGGGTAGTTTTTGTGTTAGCGAGATCCTGGATCAGACGTAACAACACAGTGTTTGGGTAGTTTTTATGTTAGCGAGATCCTGGATCAGACGTAACAACACAGTGTTTGGGTAGTTTTTATGTTAGCGAGATCCTGGTTCAGACGTAACAACACAGTGTTTGGGTAGTTTTTATGTTAGCGAGATCCTGGATCAGACGTAACAACCCAGTGTTTGGGTAGTTTTTGTGTTAGCGAGATCCTGGATCAGACGTAACAACCCAGTGTTTGGGTAGTTTTTGTGTTAGCGAGATCCTGGATCAGACGTAACAACACAGTGTTTGGGTAGTTTTTATGTTAGCGAGATCCTGGATCAGACGTAACAACACAGTGTTTGGGTAGTTTTTGTGTTAGCGAGATCCTGGATCAGACGTAACAACACAGTGTTTGGGTAGTTTTTGTGTTAGCGAGATCCTGGATCAGACGTAACACAGTGTTTGGGTAGTTTTTGTGTTACTCAGCTCCTGGATCAGACGTAACAACACAGTGTTTGTGTAGATTTTGTGTTAGCGAGATCCTGGATCAGACGTAACAACACAGTGTTTGGGTAGTTTTTGTGTCACTCAGCTCCTGGATCAGACGTAACAACCCAGTGTTTGGGTAGTTTTTATGTTAGCGAGATCCTGGATCAGACGTAACAACACAGTGTTTGGGTAGTTTTTATGTTAGCGAGATCCTGGATCAGACGTAACAACCCAGTGTTTGGGTAGTTTTTGTGTTAGCGAGATCCTGGATCAGACGTAACAACCCAGTGTTTGGGTAGTTTTTGTGTTAGCGAGATCCTGGATCAGACGTAACAACACAGTGTTTGGGTAGTTTTTATGTTAGCGAGATCCTGGATCAGACGTAACAACACAGTGTTTGGGTAGTTTTTGTGTTAGCGAGATCCTGGATCAGACGTAACACAGTGTTTGGGTAGTTTTTGTGTTACTCAGCTCCTGGATCAGACGTAACAACACAGTGTTTGTGTAGATTTTGTGTTAGCGAGATCCTGGATCAGACGTAACAACACAGTGTTTGGGTAGATTTTGTGTTAGCGAGATCCTGGATCAGACGTAACACAGTGTTTGGGTAGTTTTTGTGTTTGCGAGATCCTGGATCCGATGTAACCCAGTGTTTGGGTAGTTTTTGTGTTAGCGAGAACCTGGATCAGACGTAACAACACAGTGTTTGGGTAGTTTTTATGTTAGCGAGAACCTGGATCAGACGTAACAACACAGTGTTTGGGTAGTTTTTGTGTTTGCGAGATCCTGGATCAGATGTAACAACCCAGTGTTTGGGTAGTTTTTGTGTTAGCGAGAACCTGGATCAGACGTAACAACACAGTGTTTGGGTAGTTTTTGTGTTAGCGAGATCCTGGATCAGACGTAACAACACAGTGTTTGGGTAGTTTTTATGTTAGCGAGAACCTGGATCAGACGTAACAACACAGTTTTTGGGTAGTTTTTGTGTTAGCGAGATCCTGGATCAGACGTAACACAGTGTTTGGGTAGTTTTTGTGTTAGCGAGATCCTGGATCAGATGTAACAACCCAGTGTTTGGGTAGTTTTTGTGTTAGCGAGAACCTGGATCAGACGTAACAACACAGTGTTTGGGTAGTTTTTATGTTAGCGAGAACCTGGATCAGACGTAACAACCCAGTGTATGGGTAGTTTTTGTGTTAGCGAGATCCTGGATCAGACGTAACAACACAGTGTTTGGGTAGTGTTTATGTTAGCGAGAACCTTGATCAGACGTAACAACCCAGTGTTAGGGTAGTGTTTATGTTAGCGAGAACCTGGATCAGACGTAACAACACAGTGTTTGGGTAGTTTTTGTGTTACTCAGCTCCTGGGTCAGACGTAACAACACAGTGTTTGGGTAGTTTTTATGTTAGCGAGATCCTGGATCAGACGTAACAACCCAGTGTTTGGGTAGTTTTTATGTTAGCGAGATCCTGGATCAGACGTAACAACCCAGTGTTTGGGTAGTTTTTATGTTAGCGAGATCCTGGATCAGACGTAACAACCCAGTGTTTGGGTAGTTTTTGTGTTTGCGAGATCCTGGATCAGACGTAACAACCCAGTGTTTGGGTAGTTTTTGTGTTTGCGAGATCCTGGATCAGATGTAACAACCCAGTGTTTGGGTAGTTTTTGTGTTAGCGAGAACCTGGATCAGACGTAACAACACAGTGTTTGGGTAGTTTTTGTGTTAGCGAGATCCTGGATCAGACGTAACAACACAGTGTTTGGGTAGTTTTTGTGTTACTGAGCTCCTGGATCAGACGTAACAACACAGTGTTTGGGTAGTTTTTATGTTAGCGAGATCCTGGATCAGACGTAACAACACAGTGTTTGGGTAGTTTTTGTGTTTGCGAGATCCTGGATCAGATGTAACAACCCAGTGTTTGGGTAGTTTTTGTGTTAGCGAGAACCTGGATCAGACGTAACAACACAGTGTTTGGGTAGTTTTTGTGTTAGCGAGATCCTGGATCAGACGTAACAACACAGTTTTTGGGTAGTTTTTGTGTTAGCGAGATCCTGGATCAGACGTAACACAGTGTTTGGGTAGTTTTTGTGTTAGCGAGATCCTGGATCAGACGTAACAAGTGTTTGGGTAGTTTTTGTGTTAGCGAGATCCTGGATCAGACGTAACAACCCAGTGTTTGGGTAGTTTTTGTGTTAGCGAGATCCTGGATCAGACGTAACAACACAGTGTTTGGGTAGTTTTTGTGTTAGCGAGATCCTGGATCAGACGTAACAACCCAGTGTTTGGGTAGTTTTTGTGTTAGCGAGATCCTGGATCAGACGTAACAACACAGTGTTTGGGTAGTTTTTATGTTAGCGAGATCCTGGATCAGACGTAACAACACAAGTGTTTGGGTAGTTTTTGTGTTAGCGAGATCCTGGATCAGACGTAACAACCCAGTGTTTGGGTAGTTTTTGTGTTAGCGAGATCCTGGATCAGACGTAACAACCCACTGTTTGGGTAGTTTTTGTGTTAGCGAGATCCTGGATCAGACGTAACAACACAGTGTTTGGGTAGTTTTTATGTTAGCGAGATCCTGGATCAGACGTAACAACACAGTTTTTGGGTAGTTTTTGTGTTAGCGAGATCCTGGATCAGACGTAACACAGTGTTTGGGTAGTTTTTGTGTTAGCGAGATCCTGGATCAGACGTAACAACACAAGTGTTTGGGTAGTTTTTGTGTTAGCGAGATCCTGGATCAGACGTAACAACCCAGTGTTTGGGTAGTTTTTATGTTAGCGAGAACCTGGATCAGACGTAACAACACAGTGTTTGGGTAGTTTTTATGTTAGCGAGATCCTGGATCAGACGTAACAACCCAGTGTTTGGGTAGTTTTTGTGTTAGCGAGATCCTGGATCAGACGTAACAACCCAGTGTTTGGGTAGTTTTTGTGTTAGCGAGATCCTGGATCAGACGTAACAACACAGTGTTTGGGTAGTTTTTGTGTTAGCGAGATCCTGGATCAGACGTAACAACACAGTGTTTGGGTAGTTTTTATGTTAGCGAGATCCTGGATCAGACGTAACAACACAGTGTTTGGGTAGTTTTTGTGTTAGCCAGATCCTGGATCAGACGTAACACAGTGTTTGGGTAGTTTTTGTGTTACTCAGCTCCTGGATCAGACGTAACAACACAGTGTTTGTGTAGATTTTGTGTTAGCGAGATCCTGGATCAGACGTAACAACACAGTGTTTGGGTAGTTTTTGTGTTACTCAGCTCCTGGATCAGACGTAACAACACAGTGTTTGGGTAGATTTTGTGTTAGCGAGATCCTGGATCAGACGTAACACAGTGTTTGGGTAGTTTTTGTGTTTGCGAGATCCTGGATCCGATGTAACCCAGTGTTTGGGTAGTTTTTGTGTTAGGGAGAACCTGGATCAGACGTAACAACACAGTGTTTGGGTAGTTTTTGTGTTTGCGAGATCCTGGATCAGACGTAACAACCCAGTGTTTGGGTAGTTTTTGTGTTAGCGAGAACCTGGATCAGACGTAACAACACAGTGTTTGGGTAGTTTTTGTGTTAGCGAGATCCTGGATCAGACGTAACAACACAGTTTTTGGGTAGTTTATGTGTTAGCGAGATCCTGGATCAGACGTAACACAGTGTTTGGGTAGTTTTTGTGTTAGCGAGATCCTGGATCAGACGTAACAAGTGTTTGGGTAGTTTTTGTGTTAGCGAGATCCTGGATCAGACGTAACAACCCAGTGTTTGGGTAGTTTTTGTGTTAGCGAGATCCTGGATCAGACGTAACAACACAGTGTTTGGGTAGTTTTTGTGTTAGCGAGATCCTGGATCAGACGTAACAACCCAGTGTTTGGGTAGTTTTTGTGTTAGCGAGATCCTGGATCAGACGTAACAACACAGTGTTTGGGTAGTTTTTATGTTAGCGAGATCCTGGATCAGACGTAACAACACAAGTGTTTGGGTAGTTTTTGTGTTAGCGAGATCCTGGATCAGACGTAACAACACAGTGTTTGGGTAGTTTTTGTGTTAGCGAGATCCTGGATCAGACGTAACAACACAGTGTTTGGGTAGTTTTTGTGTTAGCGAGATCCTGGATCAGACGTAACAACCCACTGTTTGGGTAGTTTTTGTGTTAGCGAGATCCTGGATCAGACGTAACAACACAGTGTTTGGGTAGTTTTTATGTTAGCGAGATCCTGGATCAGACGTAACAACACAGTTTTTGGGTAGTTTTTGTGTTAGCGAGATCCTGGATCAGACGTAACAGTGTTTGGGTAGTTTTTGTGTTAGCGAGATCCTGGATCAGACGTAACAACCCAGTGTTTGGGTAGTTTTTGTGTTAGCGAGATCCTGGATCAGACGTAACAACACAGTGTTTGGGTAGTTTTTGTGTTAGCGAGATCCTGGATCAGACGTAACAACCCAGTGTTTGGGTAGTTTTTGTGTTAGCGAGATCCTGGATCAGACGTAACAACACAGTGTTTGGGTAGTTTTTATGTTAACGAGATCCTGGATCAGACGTAACAACACAAGTGTTTGGGTAGTTTTTGTGTTGGCGAGATCCTGGATCAGACGTAACAACCCAGTGTTTGGGTAGTTTTTGTGTTAGCGAGATCCTGGATCAGACGTAACAACACAGTGTTTGGGTAGTTTTTGTGTTAGCGAGATCCTGGATCAGACGTAACAACCCACTGTTTGGGTAGTTTTTGTGTTAGCGAGATCCTGGATCAGACGTAACAACACAGTGTTTGGGTAGTTTTTATGTTAGCGAGATCCTGGATCAGACGTAACAACACAGTTTTTGGGTAGTTTTTGTGTTAGCGAGATCCTGGATCAGACGTAACAACACAGTGTTTGGGTAGTTTTTGTGTTAGCGAGATCCTGGATCAGACGTAACAACACAAGTGTTTGGGTAGTTTTTGTGTTAGCGAGATCCTGGATCAGACGTAACAACCCAGTGTTTGGGTAGTTTTTGTGTTAGCGAGATCCTGGATCAGACGTAACAACCCAGTGTTTGGGTAGTTTTTGTGTTAGCGAGATCCTGGATCAGATGTAACAACCCAGTGTTTGGGTAGTTTTTGTGTTAGCGAGATCCTGGATCAGATGTAACAACCCAGTGTTTGGGTCGTTTTTGTGTTAGCGAGAACCTGGATCAGACGTAACAACACAGTGTTTGGGTAGTTTTTGTGTTAGCGAGATCCTGGATCAGACGTAACAACACAGTTTTTGGGTAGTTTTTGTGTTAGCGAGATCCTGGATCAGACGTAACACAGTGTTTGGGTAGTTTTTGTGTTAGCGAGAACCTGGATCAGACGTAACAACACAGTGTTTGGGTAGTTTTTGTGTTAGCGAGATCCTGGATCAGACGTAACACAGTGTTTGGGTAGTTTTTGTGTTAGCGAGATCCTGGATCAGACGTAACAAGTGTTTGGGTAGTTTTTGTGTTAGCGAGATCCTGGATCAGACGTAACAACCCAGTGTTTGGGTAGTTTTTGTGTTAGCGAGATCCTGGATCAGACGTAACAACCCAGTGTTTGGGTAGTTTTTGTGTTAGCGAGATCCTGGATCAGATGTAACAACCCAGTGTTTGGGTAGTTTTTGTGTTTGTGAGATCCTGGATCAGATGTAACAACCCAGTGTTTGGGTAGTTTTTGTGTTAGCGAGAACCTGGATCAGACGTAACAACACAGTGTTTGGGTAGTTTTTGTGTTAGCGAGATCCTGGATCAGACGTAACAACACAGTTTTTGGGTAGTTTTTGTGTTAGCGAGATCCTGGATCAGACGTAACACAGTGTTTGGGTAGTTTTTGTGTTAGCGAGATCCTGGATCAGACGTAACAAGTGTTTGGGTAGTTTTTGTGTTAGCGAGATCCTGGATCAGACGTAACAACCCAGTGTTTGGGTAGTTTTTATGTTAGCGAGATCCTGGATCAGACGTAACAACACAGTGTTTGGGTAGTTTTTGTGTTTGCGAGATCCTGGATCAGATGTAACAACCCAGTGTTTGGGTAGTTTTTGTGTTAGCGAGAACCTGGATCAGACGTAACAACACAGTGTTTGGGTAGTTTTTGTGTTAGCGAGATCCTGGATCAGACATAACAACACAGTTTTTGGGTAGTTTTTGTGTTAGCGAGATCCTGGATCAGACGTAACAACACAGTTTTTGGGTAGTTTTTGTGTTAGCGAGATCCTGGATCAGACGTAACAACACAGTGTTTGGGTAGTTTTTGTGTTAGCGAGATCCTGGATCAGACGTAACAAGTGTTTGGGTAGTTTTTGTGTTAGCGAGATCCTGGATCAGACGTAACAACCCAGTGTTTGGGTAGTTTTTGTGTTAGCGAGATCCTGGATCAGACGTAACAACACAGTGTTTGGGTAGTTTTTGTGTTAGCGAGATCCTGGATCAGACGTAACAACCCAGTGTTTGGGTAGTTTTTGTGTTAGCGAGATCCTGGATCAGACGTAACAACCCAGTGTTTGGGTAGTTTTTGTGTTAGCGAGATCCTGGATCAGACGTAACAACACAGTGTTTGGGTAGTTTTTATGTTAGCGAGATCCTGGATCAGACGTAACAACACAAGTGTTTGGGTAGTTTTTGTGTTAGCGAGATCCTGGATCAGACGTAACAACCCAGTGTTTGGGTAGTTTTTGTGTTAGCGAGATCCTGGATCAGACGTAACAACACAGTGTTTGGGTAGTTTTTGTGTTAGCGAGATCCTGGATCAGACGTAACAACACAGTGTTTGGGTAGTTTTTGTGTTAGCGAGATCCTGGATCAGACGTAACAACCCAGTGTTTGGGTAGTTTTTGTGTTAGCGAGATCCTGGATCAGACGTAACAACACAGTGTTTGGGTAGTTTTTATGTTAGCGAGATCCTGGATCAGACGTAACAACACAAGTGTTTGGGTAGTTTTTGTGTTAGCGAGATCCTGGATCAGACGTAACAACCCAGTGTTTGGGTAGTTTTTGTGTTAGCGAGATCCTGGATCAGACGTAACAACACAGTGTTTGGGTAGTTTTTGTGTTAGCGAGATCCTGGATCAGACGTAACAACCCACTGTTTGGGTAGTTTTTGTGTTAGCGAGATCCTGGATCAGACGTAACAACACAGTTTTTGGGTAGTTTTTGTGTTAGCGAGATCCTGGATCAGACGTAACACAGTGTTTGGGTAGTTTTTGTGTTAGCGAGATCCTGGATCAGACGTAACAACCCACTGTTTGGGTAGTTTTTGTGTTAGCGAGATCCTGGATCAGACGTAACAACACAGTTTTTGGGTAGTTTTTGTGTTAGCGAGATCCTGGATCAGACGTAACACAGTGTTTGGGTAGTTTTTGTGTTAGCGAGAACCTGGATCAGACGTAACAACACAGTGTTTGGGTAGTTTTTGTGTTAGCGAGAACCTGGATCAGACGTAACAACACAGTGTTTGGGTAGTTTTTATGTTAGCGAGATCCTGGATCAGACGTAACAACACAAGTGTTTGGGTAGTTTTTGTGTTAGCGAGATCCTGGATCAGACGTAACAACCCAGTGTTTGGGTAGTTTTTGTGTTAGCGAGATCCTGGATCAGACGTAACAACCCAGTGTTTGGGTAGTTTTTGTGTTAGCGAGATCCTGGATCAGATGTAACAACCCAGTGTTTGGGTAGTTTTTGTGTTAGCGAGAACCTGGATCAGACGTAACAACCCAGTGTTTGGGTAGTTTTTGTGTTAGCGAGATCCTGGATCTGACGTAACAACACAGTGTTTGGGTAGTGTTTATGTTAGCGAGAACCTGGATCAGACGTAACAACACAGTGTTTGGGTAGTTTTTGTGTTAGCGAGATCCTGGATCAGACGTAACAACACAGTGTTTGGGTAGTTTTTGTGTTAGCGAGATCCTGGATCAGACGTAACAACACAGTGTTTGGGTAGTTTTTGTGTTAGCGAGATCCTGGATCTGACGTAACAACACAGTGTTTGGGTAGTTTTTGTGTTACTCAGCTCCTGGATCAGACGTAACAACACAGTGTTTGGGTAGTTTTTATGTTAGCGAGATCCTGGATCAGACGTAACAACACAGTGTTTGGGTAGTTTTTGTGTTAGCGAGATCCTGGATCAGATGTAACAACACAGTGTTTGGGTAGTTTTTGTGTTAGCGAGATCCTGGATCAGACGTAACAACACAGTGTTTGGGTAGTTTTTGTGTTAGCGAGATCCTGGATCTGACGTAACAACACAGTGTTTGGGTAGTTTTTGTGTTAGCGAGATCCTGGATCAGACGTAACAACACAGTGTTTGGGTAGTTTTTGTGTTAGCGAGATCCTGGATCAGACGTAACAACACAGTGTTTGGGTAGTTTTTGTGTTAGCGAGATCCTGGATCAGACGTAACAACACAGTGTTTGGGTAGTTTTTGTGTTAGCGAGAACCTGGATCAGACGTAACAACACAGTGTTTGGGTAGTTTTTGTGTTAGCGAGAACCTGGATCAGACGTAACAACCCAGTGTTTGGGTAGTTTTTGTGTTAGCGAGATCCTGGATCAGACGTAACAACACAGTGTTTGGGTAGTTTTTGTGTTAGCGAGATCCTGGATCAGACGTAACACAGTGTTTGGGTAGTTTTTGTGTTAGCGAGATCCTGGATCAGACGTAACAACACAGTGTTTGGGTAGTTTTTGTGTTAGCGAGATCCTGGATCTGACGTAACAACACAGTGTTTGGGTAGTTTTTGTGTTAGCGAGATCCTGGATCTGACGTAACAACACAGTGTTTGGGTAGTTTTTGTGTTAGCGAGATCCTGGATCAGACGTAACAACACAGTGTTTGGGTAGTTTTTGTGTTAGCGAGATCCTGGATCAGACGTAACAACACAGTGTTTGGGTAGTTTTTGTGTTAGCGAGATCCTGGATCAGACGTAACAACACAGTGTTTGGGTAGTTTTTGTGTTAGCGAGATCCTGGATCAGACGTAACACAGTGTTTGGGTAGTTTTTGTGTTACTCAGCTCCTGGATCAGACGTAACAACACAGTGTTTGTGTAGATTTTGTGTTAGCGAGATCCTGGATCAGACGTAACAACACAGTGTTTGGGTAGATTTTGTGTTAGCGAGATCCTGGATCAGACGTAACACAGTGTTTGGGTAGTTTTTGTGTTTGCGAGATCCTGGATCCGATGTAACCCAGTGTTTGGGTAGTTTTTGTGTTAGCGAGAACCTGGATCAGACGTAACAACACAGTGTTTGGGTAGTTTTTATGTTAGCGAGAACCTGGATCAGACGTAACAACACAGTGTTTGGGTAGTTTTTATGTTAGCGAGAACCTGGATCAGACGTAACAACCCAGTGTATGGGTAGTTTTTGTGTTAGCGAGATCCTGGATCAGACGTAACAACACAGTGTTTGGGTAGTGTTTATGTTAGCGAGAACCTTGATCAGACGTAACAACCCAGTGTTAGGGTAGTGTTTATGTTAGCGAGAACCTGGATCAGACGTAACAACACAGTGTTTGGGTAGTTTTTGTGTTACTCAGCTCCTGGGTCAGACGTAACAACACAGTGTTTGGGTAGTTTTTATGTTAGCGAGATCCTGGATCAGACGTAACAACCCAGTGTTTGGGTAGTTTTTATGTTAGCGAGATCCTGGATCAGACGTAACAACCCAGTGTTTGGGTAGTTTTTATGTTAGCGAGATCCTGGATCAGACGTAACAACCCAGTGTTTGGGTAGTTTTTGTGTTTGCGAGATCCTGGATCAGACGTAACAACCCAGTGTTTGGGTAGTTTTTGTGTTTGCGAGATCCTGGATCAGATGTAACAACCCAGTGTTTGGGTAGTTTTTGTGTTAGCGAGAACCTGGATCAGACGTAACAACACAGTGTTTGGGTAGTTTTTGTGTTAGCGAGATCCTGGATCAGACGTAACAACACAGTGTTTGGGTAGTTTTTGTGTTACTGAGCTCCTGGATCAGACGTAACAACACAGTGTTTGGGTAGTTTTTATGTTAGCGAGATCCTGGATCAGACGTAACAACACAGTGTTTGGGTAGTTTTTGTGTTTGCGAGATCCTGGATCAGATGTAACAACCCAGTGTTTGGGTAGTTTTTGTGTTAGCGAGAACCTGGATCAGACGTAACAACACAGTGTTTGGGTAGTTTTTGTGTTAGCGAGATCCTGGATCAGACGTAACAACACAGTTTTTGGGTAGTTTTTGTGTTAGCGAGATCCTGGATCAGACGTAACACAGTGTTTGGGTAGTTTTTGTGTTAGCGAGATCCTGGATCAGACGTAACAAGTGTTTGGGTAGTTTTTGTGTTAGCGAGATCCTGGATCAGACGTAACAACCCAGTGTTTGGGTAGTTTTTGTGTTAGCGAGATCCTGGATCAGACGTAACAACACAGTGTTTGGGTAGTTTTTGTGTTAGCGAGATCCTGGATCAGACGTAACAACCCAGTGTTTGGGTAGTTTTTGTGTTAGCGAGATCCTGGATCAGACGTAACAACACAGTGTTTGGGTAGTTTTTATGTTAGCGAGATCCTGGATCAGACGTAACAACACAAGTGTTTGGGTAGTTTTTGTGTTAGCGAGATCCTGGATCAGACGTAACAACCCAGTGTTTGGGTAGTTTTTGTGTTAGCGAGATCCTGGATCAGACGTAACAACCCACTGTTTGGGTAGTTTTTGTGTTAGCGAGATCCTGGATCAGACGTAACAACACAGTGTTTGGGTAGTTTTTATGTTAGCGAGATCCTGGATCAGACGTAACAACACAGTTTTTGGGTAGTTTTTGTGTTAGCGAGATCCTGGATCAGACGTAACACAGTGTTTGGGTAGTTTTTGTGTTAGCGAGATCCTGGATCAGACGTAACAACACAAGTGTTTGGGTAGTTTTTGTGTTAGCGAGATCCTGGATCAGACGTAACAACCCAGTGTTTGGGTAGTTTTTATGTTAGCGAGAACCTGGATCAGACGTAACAACACAGTGTTTGGGTAGTTTTTATGTTAGCGAGATCCTGGATCAGACGTAACAACCCAGTGTTTGGGTAGTTTTTGTGTTAGCGAGATCCTGGATCAGACGTAACAACCCAGTGTTTGGGTAGTTTTTGTGTTAGCGAGATCCTGGATCAGACGTAACAACACAGTGTTTGGGTAGTTTTTGTGTTAGCGAGATCCTGGATCAGACGTAACAACACAGTGTTTGGGTAGTTTTTATGTTAGCGAGATCCTGGATCAGACGTAACAACACAGTGTTTGGGTAGTTTTTGTGTTAGCCAGATCCTGGATCAGACGTAACACAGTGTTTGGGTAGTTTTTGTGTTACTCAGCTCCTGGATCAGACGTAACAACACAGTGTTTGTGTAGATTTTGTGTTAGCGAGATCCTGGATCAGACGTAACAACACAGTGTTTGGGTAGTTTTTGTGTTACTCAGCTCCTGGATCAGACGTAACAACACAGTGTTTGGGTAGATTTTGTGTTAGCGAGATCCTGGATCAGACGTAACACAGTGTTTGGGTAGTTTTTGTGTTTGCGAGATCCTGGATCCGATGTAACCCAGTGTTTGGGTAGTTTTTGTGTTAGGGAGAACCTGGATCAGACGTAACAACACAGTGTTTGGGTAGTTTTTGTGTTTGCGAGATCCTGGATCAGACGTAACAACCCAGTGTTTGGGTAGTTTTTGTGTTAGCGAGAACCTGGATCAGACGTAACAACACAGTGTTTGGGTAGTTTTTGTGTTAGCGAGATCCTGGATCAGACGTAACAACACAGTTTTTGGGTAGTTTATGTGTTAGCGAGATCCTGGATCAGACGTAACACAGTGTTTGGGTAGTTTTTGTGTTAGCGAGATCCTGGATCAGACGTAACAAGTGTTTGGGTAGTTTTTGTGTTAGCGAGATCCTGGATCAGACGTAACAACCCAGTGTTTGGGTAGTTTTTGTGTTAGCGAGATCCTGGATCAGACGTAACAACACAGTGTTTGGGTAGTTTTTGTGTTAGCGAGATCCTGGATCAGACGTAACAACCCAGTGTTTGGGTAGTTTTTGTGTTAGCGAGATCCTGGATCAGACGTAACAACACAGTGTTTGGGTAGTTTTTATGTTAGCGAGATCCTGGATCAGACGTAACAACACAAGTGTTTGGGTAGTTTTTGTGTTAGCGAGATCCTGGATCAGACGTAACAACACAGTGTTTGGGTAGTTTTTGTGTTAGCGAGATCCTGGATCAGACGTAACAACACAGTGTTTGGGTAGTTTTTGTGTTAGCGAGATCCTGGATCAGACGTAACAACCCACTGTTTGGGTAGTTTTTGTGTTAGCGAGATCCTGGATCAGACGTAACAACACAGTGTTTGGGTAGTTTTTATGTTAGCGAGATCCTGGATCAGACGTAACAACACAGTTTTTGGGTAGTTTTTGTGTTAGCGAGATCCTGGATCAGACGTAACAGTGTTTGGGTAGTTTTTGTGTTAGCGAGATCCTGGATCAGACGTAACAACCCAGTGTTTGGGTAGTTTTTGTGTTAGCGAGATCCTGGATCAGACGTAACAACACAGTGTTTGGGTAGTTTTTGTGTTAGCGAGATCCTGGATCAGACGTAACAACCCAGTGTTTGGGTAGTTTTTGTGTTAGCGAGATCCTGGATCAGACGTAACAACACAGTGTTTGGGTAGTTTTTATGTTAACGAGATCCTGGTTCAGACGTAACAACACAAGTGTTTGGGTAGTTTTTGTGTTGGCGAGATCCTGGATCAGACGTAACAACCCAGTGTTTGGGTAGTTTTTGTGTTAGCGAGATCCTGGATCAGACGTAACAACACAGTGTTTGGGTAGTTTTTGTGTTAGCGAGATCCTGGATCAGACGTAACAACCCACTGTTTGGGTAGTTTTTGTGTTAGCGAGATCCTGGATCAGACGTAACAACACAGTGTTTGGGTAGTTTTTATGTTAGCGAGATCCTGGATCAGACGTAACAACACAGTTTTTGGGTAGTTTTTGTGTTAGCGAGATCCTGGATCAGACGTAACAACACAGTGTTTGGGTAGTTTTTGTGTTAGCGAGATCCTGGATCAGACGTAACAACACAAGTGTTTGGGTAGTTTTTGTGTTAGCGAGATCCTGGATCAGACGTAACAACCCAGTGTTTGGGTAGTTTTTGTGTTAGCGAGATCCTGGATCAGACGTAACAACCCAGTGTTTGGGTAGTTTTTGTGTTAGCGAGATCCTGGATCAGATGTAACAACCCAGTGTTTGGGTAGTTTTTGTGTTAGCGAGATCCTGGATCAGATGTAACAACCCAGTGTTTGGGTCGTTTTTGTGTTAGCGAGAACCTGGATCAGACGTAACAACACAGTGTTTGGGTAGTTTTTGTGTTAGCGAGATCCTGGATCAGACGTAACAACACAGTTTTTGGGTAGTTTTTGTGTTAGCGAGATCCTGGATCAGACGTAACACAGTGTTTGGGTAGTTTTTGTGTTAGCGAGAACCTGGATCAGACGTAACAACACAGTGTTTGGGTAGTTTTTGTGTTAGCGAGATCCTGGATCAGACGTAACACAGTGTTTGGGTAGTTTTTGTGTTAGCGAGATCCTGGATCAGACGTAACAAGTGTTTGGGTAGTTTTTGTGTTAGCGAGATCCTGGATCAGACGTAACAACCCAGTGTTTGGGTAGTTTTTGTGTTAGCGAGATCCTGGATCAGACGTAACAACCCAGTGTTTGGGTAGTTTTTGTGTTAGCGAGATCCTGGATCAGATGTAACAACCCAGTGTTTGGGTAGTTTTTGTGTTTGTGAGATCCTGGATCAGATGTAACAACCCAGTGTTTGGGTAGTTTTTGTGTTAGCGAGAACCTGGATCAGACGTAACAACACAGTGTTTGGGTAGTTTTTGTGTTAGCGAGATCCTGGATCAGACGTAACAACACAGTTTTTGGGTAGTTTTTGTGTTAGCGAGATCCTGGATCAGACGTAACACAGTGTTTGGGTAGTTTTTGTGTTAGCGAGATCCTGGATCAGACGTAACAAGTGTTTGGGTAGTTTTTGTGTTAGCGAGATCCTGGATCAGACGTAACAACCCAGTGTTTGGGTAGTTTTTATGTTAGCGAGATCCTGGATCAGACGTAACAACACAGTGTTTGGGTAGTTTTTGTGTTTGCGAGATCCTGGATCAGATGTAACAACCCAGTGTTTGGGTAGTTTTTGTGTTAGCGAGAACCTGGATCAGACGTAACAACACAGTGTTTGGGTAGTTTTTGTGTTAGCGAGATCCTGGATCAGACGTAACAACACAGTTTTTGGGTAGTTTTTGTGTTAGCGAGATCCTGGATCAGACGTAACAACACAGTTTTTGGGTAGTTTTTGTGTTAGCGAGATCCTGGATCAGACGTAACAACACAGTGTTTGGGTAGTTTTTGTGTTAGCGAGATCCTGGATCAGACGTAACAAGTGTTTGGGTAGTTTTTGTGTTAGCGAGATCCTGGATCAGACGTAACAACCCAGTGTTTGGGTAGTTTTTGTGTTAGCGAGATCCTGGATCAGACGTAACAACACAGTGTTTGGGTAGTTTTTGTGTTAGCGAGATCCTGGATCAGACGTAACAACCCAGTGTTTGGGTAGTTTTTGTGTTAGCGAGATCCTGGATCAGACGTAACAACCCAGTGTTTGGGTAGTTTTTGTGTTAGCGAGATCCTGGATCAGACGTAACAACACAGTGTTTGGGTAGTTTTTATGTTAGCGAGATCCTGGATCAGACGTAACAACACAAGTGTTTGGGTAGTTTTTGTGTTAGCGAGATCCTGGATCAGACGTAACAACCCAGTGTTTGGGTAGTTTTTGTGTTAGCGAGATCCTGGATCAGACGTAACAACACAGTGTTTGGGTAGTTTTTGTGTTAGCGAGATCCTGGATCAGACGTAACAACACAGTGTTTGGGTAGTTTTTGTGTTAGCGAGATCCTGGATCAGACGTAACAACCCAGTGTTTGGGTAGTTTTTGTGTTAGCGAGATCCTGGATCAGACGTAACAACACAGTGTTTGGGTAGTTTTTATGTTAGCGAGATCCTGGATCAGACGTAACAACACAAGTGTTTGGGTAGTTTTTGTGTTAGCGAGATCCTGGATCAGACGTAACAACCCAGTGTTTGGGTAGTTTTTGTGTTAGCGAGATCCTGGATCAGACGTAACAACACAGTGTTTGGGTAGTTTTTGTGTTAGCGAGATCCTGGATCAGACGTAACAACCCACTGTTTGGGTAGTTTTTGTGTTAGCGAGATCCTGGATCAGACGTAACAACACAGTTTTTGGGTAGTTTTTGTGTTAGCGAGATCCTGGATCAGACGTAACACAGTGTTTGGGTAGTTTTTGTGTTAGCGAGATCCTGGATCAGACGTAACAACCCACTGTTTGGGTAGTTTTTGTGTTAGCGAGATCCTGGATCAGACGTAACAACACAGTTTTTGGGTAGTTTTTGTGTTAGCGAGATCCTGGATCAGACGTAACACAGTGTTTGGGTAGTTTTTGTGTTAGCGAGAACCTGGATCAGACGTAACAACACAGTGTTTGGGTAGTTTTTGTGTTAGCGAGAACCTGGATCAGACGTAACAACACAGTGTTTGGGTAGTTTTTATGTTAGCGAGATCCTGGATCAGACGTAACAACACAAGTGTTTGGGTAGTTTTTGTGTTAGCGAGATCCTGGATCAGACGTAACAACCCAGTGTTTGGGTAGTTTTTGTGTTAGCGAGATCCTGGATCAGACGTAACAACCCAGTGTTTGGGTAGTTTTTGTGTTAGCGAGATCCTGGATCAGATGTAACAACCCAGTGTTTGGGTAGTTTTTGTGTTAGCGAGAACCTGGATCAGACGTAACAACCCAGTGTTTGGGTAGTTTTTGTGTTAGCGAGATCCTGGATCTGACGTAACAACACAGTGTTTGGGTAGTGTTTATGTTAGCGAGAACCTGGATCAGACGTAACAACACAGTGTTTGGGTAGTTTTTGTGTTAGCGAGATCCTGGATCAGACGTAACAACACAGTGTTTGGGTAGTTTTTGTGTTAGCGAGATCCTGGATCAGACGTAACAACACAGTGTTTGGGTAGTTTTTGTGTTAGCGAGATCCTGGATCTGACGTAACAACACAGTGTTTGGGTAGTTTTTGTGTTACTCAGCTCCTGGATCAGACGTAACAACACAGTGTTTGGGTAGTTTTTATGTTAGCGAGATCCTGGATCAGACGTAACAACACAGTGTTTGGGTAGTTTTTGTGTTAGCGAGATCCTGGATCAGATGTAACAACACAGTGTTTGGGTAGTTTTTGTGTTAGCGAGATCCTGGATCAGACGTAACAACACAGTGTTTGGGTAGTTTTTGTGTTAGCGAGATCCTGGATCTGACGTAACAACACAGTGTTTGGGTAGTTTTTGTGTTAGCGAGATCCTGGATCAGACGTAACAACACAGTGTTTGGGTAGTTTTTGTGTTAGCGAGATCCTGGATCAGACGTAACAACACAGTGTTTGGGTAGTTTTTGTGTTAGCGAGATCCTGGATCAGACGTAACAACACAGTGTTTGGGTAGTTTTTGTGTTAGCGAGATCCTGGATCAGACGTAACAACACAGTGTTTGGGTAGTTTTTGTGTTAGCGAGAACCTGGATCAGACGTAACAACACAGTGTTTGGGTAGTTTTTGTGTTAGCGAGAACCTGGATCAGACGTAACAACCCAGTGTTTGGGTAGTTTTTGTGTTAGCGAGATCCTGGATCAGACGTAACAACACAGTGTTTGGGTAGTTTTTGTGTTAGCGAGATCCTGGATCAGACGTAACACAGTGTTTGGGTAGTTTTTGTGTTAGCGAGATCCTGGATCAGACGTAACAACACAGTGTTTGGGTAGTTTTTGTGTTAGCGAGATCCTGGATCTGACGTAACAACACAGTGTTTGGGTAGTTTTTGTGTTAGCGAGATCCTGGATCTGACGTAACAACACAGTGTTTGGGTAGTTTTTGTGTTAGCGAGATCCTGGATCAGACGTAACAACACAGTGTTTGGGTAGTTTTTGTGTTAGCGAGATCCTGGATCAGACGTAACAACACAGTGTTTGGGTAGTTTTTGTGTTAGCGAGATCCTGGATCAGACGTAACAACACAGTGTTTGGGTAGTTTTTGTGTTAGCGAGATCCTGGATCTGACGTAACAACACAGTGTTTGGGTAGTTTTTGTGTTAGCGAGATCCTGGATCAGACGTAACAACACAGTGTTTGGGTAGTTTTTGTGTTAGCGAGATCCTGGATCAGACGTAGAGATAGAGGTTTGTGTGCATTTTATTTTATCTATAAATACATTATTGTTCTGTATATCGTTTAATTTTATGCAAAGCAACATACAGGGGCGCGATGTGAGTCACGAATGTCAGGTTGGTCTTTTCGCGTGATGGAAACGCCTGATGCCTTGCATAGCATTTGATGAAGTTATTCAAAAAAGATACAGAATATGAACTTCGAAAGTTAAAATATGTTCTCAGAACTGTTCACTGGTTGTTTTATGGACAGTTTATGGAGCATATTTCTGCTAAAAGAGTGAAACTCCAGCACGAGATCCAGTGCGTTACGAGGAAACAGCACAACAGAGACTGGGCCATTACACTCGAATTACTTAAACATTTTTAATTTTTACTTCTAATATTTGTTAAACAACCTTAAAAGTTGGCAATATGTATTCAAAGCTGTGTAAAATATGATCGAAAATAATGAAATTATCATGCAGACCAGTGGTTTTGAGGAGTTTTTTTTTTAAAAAGTTAAAATTTTAAGTTGTAATCTGTAAACATTAATTCATGTATGAACTATAGTAAAAATCAATCAACCCAGTATGGGTTAAATCTACCCATTATGCTGGGTTAAATAAATAACCCAATTTGCTGGGTCAAATTAACTCAACATATGTTCTGTCCTATATTTACCCAGCCCTTGGGTTGAAATCAACCCAAATTGGGTGGTTTTTAACCCAGTGTTACATTTGCTTTACACTCAACTTAAACGTCTGTAACCTTCTGGTTCTTTGACTGCTGCAATAATCTGCTGAGTGTCTCTTTAAAATGAACCAGCCTTCAGTCTGTATTCCAAAGCTTTCATGAATTACATTCAGTGAAGTTCATGCTACGCTCCAAAAGCGGGGTTATTATTTACAGTTAACAGGTTAAATGTGCATCTCGGTTGCATTATTTCCCAGTCTTTGGCCTCAGAGGGGGTTTCTGTGGTGGTTTTGAGCAGCTCCTTCACAGGCTGACAGATGGAAGGGCTGTTGGGTTATAAATACCCTCAGCGGTGGCAGAACTTTATACAGGAGTCTGACCCATATACAGAACCGTGTGTGTCGTGAGAGGCTTTGGTTTGGAGGCATTGTGTGTGTTTGCTGCCACAGGAACCTGGTTGATCTGTATTGAGCACCTGCCAGTAGATGATCCACAACAATTCACAGCTTTAATGTGTCGACAGAATCAAACTCATCAGCGTTATCAAACACGCTTGGATTCTTAAACGGATTCGGAAATGCAAATACCCGTTTAACCCTTTAGAAATCCAGCAATAATCTCTTAAATATCACAAATGTGCTTTAGATACCAATTAAAAATCTTGAAATGAGCATAATATGAATAGTTCCCAACATCCACGTTCATTTTGCAGCACTCTAAAAAATGCTGGGATGTTTTAACCCAAATTTGGGTCAAATATGGACAAACCAAGCCATTGGGTTAAATTTGAAATGAAATTAAATACAATTTTTAACCCAACGTTTGGGGTTGTCCATATTTGACCCAAAATTGGGTTAAAACAACCTAGCATTTTTTTAGAGAGTAGTAAACTTCTTCAGGTTCTTCCGATTGGTGTTTTGGTTTCCGGATTCTTTAAAGCACCAGATGGATGCTCTAGCGTTATTTTTAAGAGTGTGTTCTTTAGATAACACTCAGCAGACAGCGAGACACATCACCGCCTGTCATGATCGACCTTGGTGGGGGTTGGGTACACAAGCTTCGACCCAAACGTTCACGCATTTCCCAGGAGATTATGCTCAGGAGAAACACTACCATTTTTGGCTCCCCAAAGAAACGTTCAGGATTCAATATTCGTTCAATATTAACCCTTTTCCACTCTTTAAGTTGTGCCATGGTTGTTAAAGGTTCTTCATCAATGCCAATAAAGAGTGCATTCCAAGTCTTATGAAGTCACAAGATGGAAAAAAAACATAATTATTCATTAATTCCCCTGAAAATCTTGTCATCTGCTGCCATCGGTGTTTGTGTAGATTCACACACTCCGCTAGAAGGCGTCATTGATCCCAAACACCATTGGTTCTCGCATATCACATGACCAATTGTGATTCAGCAAGTTTGTGAGCAAAAGTGTGACTTAAATGTTGGCCTTTTCCTCACACATTATCATAAGACTTGAGGAGACTTGAAGTTTAGCGCACGAGTAACATCGACAACAACTTTTAAGGTTCCAAAAGTAAATTGAATGGTGCTTCAATGGCATCAAAAAACCCATTTTGTCACTTTCAGTGGTAAGTTCTTAAAAAGAACCATTTTTTTCTATAAGTGTGAAGAACATTTTAATAATCTGAAGAACCTTTTGTGCAATGGAGCAGCTCTATGGATTCTGCATGCAACCATCAATGAGATGTTTTCAGTCTTTGCACAACACCAGGTCGTTGGTTCTGCTGAACATCAGTTGTGTTCCACAGGAGGACGAGTGCGCTCAGGTTTGGGATGGAGAGGTTTTCAGACTCACCCGGTGATGATCTCGAACGGCGGCAGCTCCATCAGCTCCGGCTTCTCTCCGTTCTCCACACCGGCAGCGGCCTCTCCGTTCTCTCCGTTCTCCACCGGCTCCTTCTTTCCATTCACCTCAGCTTTCTCTCCTTCTTTAGGTTTCTCTTCTTTCTTCGCCTCATTTTCTGCTCTCTCTTTCCTCTTTACGGTCTGACGAGAGCCGCCGCCACTGCTGCTCTTTCTGTCGGCCATCTTTGAAACTAAACACACACACACCTCAGTATTTATAACAGCACTAGAGTGTGTGTGTGTGTGTGTGTGCGTGCAGCTGTCGTCTGTTCTATTAAAAGACCTCCTGGCCATAGAGATGATAAACGAAATCTTACACAGGATATATAGCATCAAAAGTTGGACACTTCTTTCTCGGATATCAGACAGATTGTTGTTGTTGCAAGCGCATAGTGAAGTAAAAGCATCTTGAAGTTGGTTGATTAATATCCAGAGCTCAAAATATAACAAAAATAAGTTCTAAGAACTTTTGCTAGTGTTCCCAATAAGTTTTGGAAACATTATTTCTGAATGTTCAAAATCTTAATGTTTTTGTTGGTTTTGTGAACGTTGAGGGAACATTCCATTGTATCATTCTTCAAACATTACGGGAACGTTACTTTATAATGTTCTCTGAACGTTCCAAAACAAGTAGTTACATTTAAAAAAAAACATCAGACAAAACGTCCAACTGAAACGTTTGAGGTAAACGTTCCACGAAAGATAATGTTTTTGTTTTGAGAACATTATTAAAGACCAGATAACTTTGCGAAAACGTTCTATTAATGTTACTGGAAGAACGTTTGTTCATAACGTTGAGAGAACCTTCACAGAACGTTCACTGTCAGCTGGGTCATTAATGTTTTTATTAATGCACTATTGTTCGAACACACTGAAAATATGTAATTATATAGAACAACTTTAACTGGTGTAACTCGCAGCGAATCATCTGATACAAATATAATCTGTCTTGAGGTGCAAAACCACATCAGGATTATTTTATTGCTCAAACGTTCATTGCTAAAGAGATTTACGTTCGAAAGTATTAACTTTGCCTCGGATAAGGGTTAATTTAGTATCATTGAGATCATTTTTCAATAGATTTTTGATATGAATATGAAGGTGTGACGTAATTTCAAACAAAATCAGGCCCAAACCTCGCGTTCAAAGAAGTTTGACTGAGTGACCGACGAATTTCGTTTGAGTTCACAGTTGATGCACTGCAAAAAAAAAAAATATTTGAAACGACAAAGTTTGTCTAATTTTCCCGGAAAAACCAAACAAAAAAAACAACAAACTTGAAACAAGTTAAACGTAGCCTACTTGACTCTGCATAAGGCTCGCTGATTTCGTTGACTGTATCTGGAACAGAAATGTATTTTATAAAGCAAATCGCACTATTTTGCGCAGTTGTGCCTCTTAAATAACGTTTATCTTGTAGAAACCCCGCCAACCTTACGGCGTAATTTACATAGCGTGAGGTGCGTACGTACCTGATAAACTTCTGTCAATCATTCTTTTAAAAGCTCTTCTCCTGAGGTGATGAAAAAATGCATTACAAAACGGGGAGTGTGTTGTTGTCATCCAGACACGCTCCTGGTGAAGTGTCGACAGACGAGATCGCTATTTTGTTCACGTTTAGGGCTTCATGGTTTTCTGTGAAGATGCTTCGAGACAGTTAAAAAAAATATATTGTGAAACACGTATAATGCGACTTAAATGGATAAAAGCAGTGGGAACGCCAGAAATAGTTCAAACAATATGGAGCTGTCGCTAGGCGCGAGTTTTACCTCAGTCCCGTTCTCCATATAGTGTGTGTGTCTGTGTGTGTGAAATGGAATAGAATAACTTAAATTGGTATAAAAACATTTTCTAAATAGCTATTTTTTACAGATAGCCTATATGTTTCACAAATTGGGTCATAGTACGTAAAAACGCGACCTTTTGAATTTTAGTTTGGTGATCCCTCGCATATAATGATCATGGGAGTCTGTGGCATTTAAAATCCCCTGATCTATACATTGATAGCCAAATTCATGTATTTACATAGCTTTCCAGGGTATTTCCAATAATATCGCGCTAAAAAAAACGAAGTAGAAAAAAAGGTCACGGTAGCACCATTGATACTTTTTTGTAAGTGAAAAAATAGCAAGGAATGTCCAAAAAATCCT
>NW_027508906.1:0-23963 GCF_051911475.1 Siphateles boraxobius | reverse complement strand
GCATTAACAGGCAAAATACCATGTTTATAATCATTCAACAATGCATTTGCATTACATATTCAGTATTAGTCAGAGTAACTGTAATTGACATGATGTCCTTCTTTCTCTTCATTTTGGTGAGAACTATAGAGCAAAAGCAATGGGGACCAAGAAGCTTATTAATTAATTTACTGAAAATAACTGACTTGCTAGGTAACTACTAACCGTTTACAGGGTTCCTGCACACTTTTTAAAGTCAAATTTAAGGCTTTTTAAGACCTGAAGAAATCAAAATTCATACCGTACATTAGGGGTGTGCATTGTGCAATATCGACAAAAATATATCTCGATATTTTCAATGTTTTGTTGATAATTAGATGATATTTTACTGATTGTGTTTATGTGCTGGTGACATGGCTGGTTTAGGCCTGTTGTTGATAGCAGACTCACAAAGATATTCATATTTTTTAATATTCTATGCAGTGGTCAGTTAACAGCAGGGACCGAAATTAATTTTTTAAATAATTTTTTATTAATTTAATTTGCCACCTTAAATTGATTTCCAGGGGCATTTTCACCTATATATGGACATTCTTTCTAAACTTATTTAGAGTTATGAATCACCTTTTATGTCAAATACTAACATTCAAATTATACAGTAATTATACTTATTTATACAATAATACTTAATTATACAATAATTATACATTACCACTGTTACCAGTCAAATTAAATAATTTAATCAAAATCCATCTTTGCAGTGCAGTCTAGAGGTGACACAGAAATGGGATTAATATATTTACACTCCATTTATAATTGCATAAATAAAGCTATGAGATTTTTTTTTAAATCAATATTTAAATATGAAATGATTTCTAATTGTAATTTTCTAATTAAAGGGTACTTTAAATATAAAACTAAAACCGCCAGTAGGCGGCGGCAAGTCACGGTCTTAATGAGCGAGTTGAGGGAGTCATTCATACAACAGATTCGTTCAAACAGCTGATTCATTCGGGAAAGGAGCAAGTGATTCCTTCAAAATGCGGATTTCAGTCAATAAATCATCGCTGTCTGTTGCATTGAGACTCTGCTACGGTTTCATTTTGAAATTCTAGTCGGCGAAATAAAGGGAAAACAAACAATATTGACAATATTGTGTCTAAAAAGTAACGCCCAATGTTCACTTATTGTTAATTTAACTGTTGTATAACATCAATATCACAGTTGCAATTGTGCACGGGAAAACGGCCCTCTTGCTGATCTGATATTCTAATATAAGAACATAATATGATATAAATATAAGACATAAACTAATTTGGGGACATAGCCTACCTATGAACCGCACACAGCAGTGAAAGGACGATAGACAAATGCGATGTCAGCTCACGGTGCCTCGTATACAGTTAAAACATTGATTACAATATCATAATAGACAATACACATCGCACACCCGATACGCACATAAAGAATGAACTTGCAACTGAACTGACATTTACCAGCTTTCTCCTTCTCTCCTCTCTCGCGTGCAGGAGACAGACGTTATTCTGCCGCGATTCCCGCGAATGTGATGCGAATTGTCACGTGAACAAGCAAATCCACAAAGATAGAATAATAAAAAAAAATAATACGCATACAACGAACAACGATAGCAAAAAAAACAGTTTTGTAAAAATTATTTCACACTCCACATTTAGGGGGGCCACAGGGGGGGCCGAGCTTGTTGTCACAGTGGCACGGGCCCCCCCGGCCCCCCCTCTAGAACCGCCACTGAGAGAGAGAGAGAGAGAGAGAGAGAGGGAGAGAGAGAGAGAGAGAGAGAGAGAGAGAGAGAGAGAGAGAGAGAGAGAGAGATCACAAAAAATCATGGCAACCAAAAGAAAACAGAACGTGTGATCACTGTTTGACAGGTGAGGTTGAGACAGAGATGCACTTTCTCCTACAATGTGAAGCATCCAAAGACACAAGGAACCTTTACTTTAACAAATTTAACTATATAATCCCAAATTTCAAAGACCTGAATGAAATTTCTAAATTAAACTTTCTCCTGGGAGGAGACAGAACTTATCTTGCTGCCCAATATGTACAAACATGCCACAACCTGAGGGGCAGTGAGTGACCGACCGACCGACCGACACACACACACACACACACACACACACACACACACACACACACACACACACACACACATATATATATATATATATATTTATTTTATTTTTATTTTTTTGTATATTTTGTATATGCTTTGGCAACATTGTTTCAAAAACTTTCATGCCAAACTAAAGCCCCTTTGAATTGAATTGAGAGAGAGAGAGAGAGAGAGAGAGAGAGAGAGAGAGAGAGAGAGAGAGAGAGAGAGAGAGAGAGAGAGAGAGAGGGAGAAAAGAGGAGGTAAAGAGAGAGAGAGAAAGAGCCACAACCCCACCCCCCTCTGGTGAACTCAAAGACATATTACACATGCTAAACCTGCTCTGCTCTCGCCTCATATAGCTACATGGTGGAAGAGCAGAGACCTCTTAGAGAAATCATAATAAGTCATAGTATAACATGTTGGATATCATTTTAAATGACTAGTAATATAAGGACAATTCTTAACAATATCTCACACATAATACATTCTAAAATGACACTCAAAGTTTAATATTTTATTAATTTACCTACAACATTATTTTACTTTTATTAATTTATTTATATATTAATTTATTTTTCATTTCGTTTTTTTATTTCTTCATATTATTATTATTATTTAATTTTTTTACTAGTATTATTTTTTAATATCTAGTTTACCATTAGGTGTTATAATATAAGGTGTTTGTCTAATTTTTGAACAGATTACACTTGGAGATGAAATCGTTTACGATAACATGTTGGAACATTCACGGTCTGAGATCATCAGCTTTTGGTTTAAAGAGCAGAAGCTCAGATTTTAATAGAGAGTTAAAAGATTCTGATATCATAGTTTTACAGGAGACATGGTGCAGAGAAGATGTTTCCACTGGTCGTCCTCACGGCTACACTGAGATTATTATATCATCAACAAAAATCCCACAATAACCCAAGGCAGAGATTCAGGGGGCATGATTGTATGGTGTGAATCAGAACTGAGCCAGTCCATCACAGTAATTAAAAAAGAAGAATCTTATATATGGTTGAAAATTAACAAACAGATGATTTGTGCTGAGCAACATATGTGCCATCTATATACCTCCATCAGAATCCCCCTACTACAATCCAGATATTTTCTCTATTCTTGAGGAGGAAATTAACCATTGTAAAACCATGGGAAATGTATTAACCTGTGGGGACTTGAACGCTCGAACAGGGGAAAGAGCTGACACTATGAACACTATGTAACAAACACTTACCTGGAAGCACCTGCTTCCCCCTCCCTGAATATCCTGCTAGAAAATGCTTTGACAACCTTACTAATACAAGCGGTATGCAGCTTTTACAGCTATGCCGTACACTGGGTCTGTACATAGTCAACGGCAGGCTACGAGGGGACTCTCAGGGTCGCTACACTTACAGCTCAGCTCTTGGCAGTAGTACAGTAGATTATTTCATTACAGATCCAGTGTCTCTTAGAGCTTTCAAAGTCAGCCCCCTCACACCCCTCTCAGACCACAGCAAAATCACAATATATCTGAAAAGGGCTCAGTCTAAAGCTGATGATACACAGGGCAACTTTTTGAGCAATGTTGCTGGGCAATCTTGCCGAGCGATTGTTGCTTGGGCACTTTCCCATTGAAAATGGGCAATAAATGTCTATCTGGATAATTTAGATAGGGCCCATGACTAGTGTCTCACCTGGTTGCCCGTTGACGGCAAAATTGCCCAGCGACATTGCAAAAAAAGTTGCCCTGTGTATCATCACCTTAAGTCTGGAGTCCCTAGTGCCTGTGAACTGTTTAACAGCACATACTCATACAGATGGACCCCAGGCAGCATGGGGGCGTACCAAAAGGCACTGGAAAATCAAAACACATATGATTTAACTCATTTATTTTTAACTGAAACATTCCCCCAGAATAATTCTGGTGTAAATTCAGCTGTGGATAAAATCAATTCAATATTTCATCATGTGGCTGCATTGTCTAATTTGAAAGCCTCCAAACCAAAACCCCAACAAATGAACAGTAACAAATGGTTTGACACTGAATGCAAAAACCTAAGGAAAACTTTAAGGAAATTATCAAATGAAAAGCACTGGTCACTCTGAAACAATACAAGTACACCCTAAAAAATAAGAAAGAACAACACAACAAAAAGCAGCTCTGTGAAATTGAGAAATCTTTAGAGTCCAACCAGTTCTGGGAGAAATGGAACAACCTAAACAAAACCCAGCAGGATGAATTGGCGATTCAAGATGGAAATACTTGGATTAATCACTTTAGTGAATTATACAGTAATATACAAAAAATGATGATCAGTACAAGATACTCAAAAAATGGAAAACTCTGGAGGCAGTGATAAAAAACAACCAAAACCCTCTAGATTACCCTGTAACAGAACAAGAATTAACAGAAGTCATCCAGGTACTGAAAGGAAAAAAGGCTTGTGGTGTAGATGGAATCATTAACGAAATGATCAAATACTCAGATCATAAAATCAGATTGGCTATACTAAAACTATTCAATACCATTCTATCAACTGGAACTTTTCCAGACATCTGGAACAAAGTTTTAATAACCCCAATTCATAAATCCGGAGATAAATATGACCCAAATAACTACAGAGGAATATGTGTATCCAGTAACCTGGGAAAAATATTCTGCAACATCATTAATAAACGACTTGTCAAATTTCTTGATGACCACAATATTCTACATAAATGCCAAATTGGTTTTTTGCCAAATTGCCACACAACGGACCACATATTTACACTCCAGACTCTAATTGATCAGGAATTAAACATTAAGAAAAGAAAGGTATATGCCTGTTTTGTTGACTTCCAAAAAGCCTTTGATTCCATCTGGCACGAGGGCCTCTTCTATAGACTACTTGGAAGTGGCATTGGAGGAAAAACAGATGATTTGATTAAGAACATGTATACAAAAAGTGAATGTGCCATAAAGATTGGAAACAAACAACTAGCGTTCTTTTCCCAGGGCCGGGGAGTGAGGCAGGGATGCAATCTCAGTCCAATTCTCTTCAATCTATATATCAATGAATTAGCAAACCAATTAGAGCTACGGCAGAGGGGTCGGAGAGGGGTTCGCGGCGACGCAGAGGGGTCTGCGGGGGTACGCCGTCGATTCGAGGCAGTAGCATAAAACAGGCTTTAGTGTTACTCTCACCTACTAAAGAAGGCTTGCAGCAGCACCTTAACCTCCTGCAGAGATTCTGCCAGACCTGGGCCCTGACTGTATACACAGTAAAGACTAAGATTATGATCTTTCAGAAACAATACAGAAATCAGGTTACACACAATTTCTATTTGGACACCACTAAATTACAACACACAAAAAACTACACTTACCTTGGCCTCAACATTACATACACAGGGAACCTCAACATGGCTGTGAAAGATCTGAGGGACAAAGCAAGGAGAGCTTTCTATACAATAAAAAGAAACATTGAAATCTATATTCCAATTGAAATCTGGCTTAAAATTTTCCAATTTGAACTAGAACCAATAATTCTATATGGTAGTGAAATTTGGGGGCCAAAACTTAATAATGAATTTGACAAATGGGACAAAACAATCATAGAATCTTTCCATACCGAGTTCTGTAAGAGCATCCTACAGGTGCAGAGAAAAACACCAAATAACCTGTGCAGAGCAGAGCTGGGCCAATACCCCCTCTTACTAAAAATACAGAAAAGATCAATCAAATTTTACAATCACTTAAAATTAGTTAACCCCCAGACATATCATCACAAAGCCCTAGCATACCAGGAGCTGAAAGCAGAAAAGAGTCCCCTCATCCAGCTGGTGCTGAGGCTCTCTGCAGTAACAAGTCCCCAACAGCCTCAGGACAGCAACGCCAACTCAAGCAGACCAAACCAAATTATCAACAAGCAGAAAGAAAAATATATTGAATACTGGAAAGAAACAACCAAAACACAAAGTAAATTACAATGTTATCTGACCCTAAAAAGAGAATTCACACTGGCAAATTACCTGAGTACAATAAAATGTCCAAAACTAAGAAAAATGTTGACAACCTAAAGACTGAGTGAACACAGCCTGGCCATAGAGACGGGCCGGCTATTATTATTTTTTTTATTGTTTACTTTTATTTATCTACATATATGTTTGTATGTCCATTGCTTTGGCAATATTGTGCTATTTACACATTCATGGCAATAAAGCTAATTTGAATTTGAATTTGAATTTGAATTTGAATTTGAGAGAGAGAGAAAAATGAGGAGGTAAAGAGAGCGAGAGAGAGAGAAAAAGGAGGAGGTAAAGAGAGCGAGAGAGAAAAAGGAGGAGGTAAAGAGAGCGAGAGAGAGAGCCCCAAGAATGGGACCTAGAGAATAAGAAGAGAGCCAGAGCAAAAAAGAGAAAGAGCAACAGTTACAATCTTCTTTTATCCTTTCCCTGACCATGCGACTAAAACCCAAATGTGAGACATTCAAGCTGACCAATCAGATAAAAACTTTTGACTTCAAGTCATGATGCAAAGGTCCCCTTTGGTATGGAAGTACCTTAGGGCCATAGAAATAAATTTATCCTAAGACACAAGTGAGATCACATTTTGTATCTTATATTCGCACATTTTTTAAAAATGGCCGCCGACCATACTTGAGAGGCCCATATCTTTGCTTCTGTTATAGCTTTAATGACAAATTTGGTATCAACGGGTACATTTTTGTGGTCAAGGAGTCCAATAAAATAGGTTCCAAGACTAAAAAACAATAATGTTGTCCTTAACATGACAATTGGAGGTGACGTATGCAATTTTTTATTAAAAAACGCATGCCAAACACACAGTCCATTCACAACTTAATAATTTCTTCATTTAGGTCTGCTTCGCATGCGCCCTTCACAGCACTGGCTGAAGACGCGGGTCCTGCGTCGAGCATCGGCATCCGGTCATTTACATCTCAAGGTAACTCAGAACTGTGTCACAGCTCTGGAGCCCTGGAAGGCGGTCGACTGGTATCAGACAGGTGTAAACCTGGGAGTAATCTCTAAACTGATAGTGGTTTCGACAGAGACCTCCAATTTGGGCTGGGGCGCCCTCTATGAGGGCAGACCGACTTTGGCCTGTGGTCAAGCCAAGAAAAGAGCTTGCACATAAACTGTCTAGAGATGAAGGCGGTCGAGAACTCCTTGTGGTTCTTCCTTCCCCTTCTAAAGGGCCACCATGTCCTTGTCCGCACGGACAACATGTCGGTGGTTTCCTACATAAATCGCCAGGGCAGTCTGAGATCACGGAACCTTCATGCACTGGCAGAACGCATCCTTGTATGGGTTCAGCGCAACCTACTCTCGCTGAGAGCGGCGCATGTGCCAGGCCATCTTAATGTGCGTCCAGACAGGCTGTCCAGGGACAACTTTCCCCCAGGGGAATGGTCCCTCCACCCTCAGACAATTCAGCTGTTGTGGGACACCTTTGGCACAGCAGAAGTCGACCTCTTTGCGTCTCAAGACAACGCTCAGTGTCCAATATGCTTCACAAAGAACAAGGACGCGCTGCCCCATCACTGGCCCAGCCGCCCTCTCTATGCTTTCCCTCCGATCATGCTGTTACCACAGGTAATCAAGCGTATAAGGGAGAACGGTTCCTGTGTACTTCTAGTAGCTCCGTTCTGGCCGAACCAAGTTTGGTTTCCGGAGCTGATGCAGCCTCAGAGCTTGCCTCCGTGGCCTGTCCCGTTGAGGAGAGATCTCCTCTCATAGGCAGGGGGTACGATTTGGCACCCACGACCCGAGCTTTGGGCTCTGCATGTGTGAGCTATCAACGGGTACCCGTCAGTCTCCCCGATGGAGTGTTAAACACGATTACGCAAGCTAGAGCGCCCTCTACTAGACGGCTTTGTGCTTCCAAGTGGTCAGTGTTCTCAGGTTGCTGCTCAGCTCGCAACCTGGATCCACAAGATTGTGGGGTGTCGGAGGTTCTCTTCTTCCTACAGGAGCTCTTGGATAAGGGTAGATCCCCATCCATGCTCAAGGTATATGTGGGGGCTATTGCTGCGTTTGTCAAACATTCGGATGGCCAGTCACTGGGTAGGAACGACCTTGTAGTCCGCTTCCTCAGGGGAGCTAGAAGGATGAACCCTCCTCGCCCCCCCTCGGACCTTTCCTTGGTCCTGGAGGCCATGAAGGGTGCCCCTTTCGAACCTCTACAGCCTGTGGACCTTAAGTATCTCTCATTGAAAACAGCCTTTCTGGTGGCTATCGCCTCAGTCAAGCTGGTGGGTGACTTACACGCACTTTCTGTTAGCGCTTCGTGCCTTGAGTTTGGGCCTAATGACTCCAAGGTCATCCTCAAACCAAGACATGATTATGTCCCCAAAGTACTTGCCACTCCTTTCAGAGCACACGTCTCTGTGGATCTGACAGCGAGTCTGATTTTCTCTCGTCACAGGCGATTTTTGAGATTCGCCTTCGAGGGCCAGGCATATCAATACACAGTGCTACCGTTCGGCCTGTCTCTGGCATCCTGTATATTATGATGTGCATGGACGCTGCTCTCGCGCCCCTGAAACTTCAAGCATATAATTTGAACTATTTGGACGATTGGATGATTCTAGCTCGATCTCATTCAGAGCTCATAGAACACAGGACCATATTACTCGAATACCTTGAGAATCTTGGTCTCACAGTCAATTGGGCGAAGAGCTCGCTGTCCCCCACCCAGGAAATATCCTTTCTATCGCCAGAGCGCATTCTGAACATTGCGGCACTATAGTCCCGCTCAAGAGATTTCAGAAAATGCTGGGCCTCATGGCATATCATCATCAGTACTCCAACTGGGTCTGCTTCGCATGCGCCCACTGCAGTGGCGGCTGAAAGCACGAGTGCCGTCTCGAGCTAGGACCTCCGATCTGTTTCGCCTCAGGGTCAATCAGAAATGTGTCGCAGCTCTGAAACCTTGGAAGGCGACCGACTGGTACTGGAACCACCGCGTCTTCATTCTGACATTCTCTCTTCGGATCTGACAGCGAGTCTGACGTGAATCTCCTTTGCCTGGTTAGGGCCCTTAGAATTTACGTGGAACGTTCGGCTGCTTTCAGATGGTCAGGACAGCTATTTGTTTCGTTTGGTGGTCGATCTAAAGGTCTAGCTGCACATTTTTATATCCCCATATCATATGAACTCAGGGCGCTCGCTCTTGGGTCAGTGTTGTGGTAGATTTAGCACGCACAGCGTTTTAAATTGGATTCCCGTAGCGTAAGCTAGCTTACGCAACATGAGAGTACTCTCGTAAGAGAACGTCACGGTTACTAACGTAACCTCGGTTCTCTCTAGAAGAGGGAATGAGTGTTGCGTAACCCTGCCGTGCTTGTGCTACCATCTGGTATCGCTTCAGTCGATGAAAACCAAGGAGCATCTTATCGAGCTCTGGCTTATACAGGCATAAGCCACGCCCATTCGCCCACACGCCCACTCATTGGTGCTTACGTCACGTGCAGTGCCTCGATAGGTTGCAGCAGTTGCCGCATAGCATCCAATAGGCGCGCAAGCTGCCTCGCCTAGTTCCGCTAGCTGCAGCAAGTGTGTTTTAAATTAATAAAAATTATAAGGATAATTTTTGGCTTCAGTATTCTCGAGAAAAGAGGTTTTCCCTCTAAGGTTTTTTTTCCATAGTCAACTAGCTAGCTATGTATTAGTTATCTAACATTAAAAACATTTTTCTATTTAATGAGAAAGTCATACGAACCTCAAAGTGTTAACCTGTCACCTCTGACCTTCAACAGCTGTCACAGCTCCTGGTGCAGATGGGATGTGTTGTTGCAGGAACTGATATGCTATAGGCTACTCTTGACTGGTCGAAATCTCATGCTACTTAGGACAAATGTAATGTACAGAAGTAGCTGCACTGCTTAAATACAAAATTCAATTTTTTTGAACGAAAAGATAAGTAAAGTCACTTTGATGACAATTTTTATGTGAAATGTGCATATTTACCCCCAATTGTCATAGCATGGGGAAAATTATTATTTTTTTAAACTTGAAACCAATTTTATTGGATTCCTTGACGCCAAAAATGTACACATTGACACCAAATTTGTCATTATAGGGATAACAGAAGCAAAGATATGGGCTCTAGAGTATTTTCGGCGCATTGGCGGCCATTTTTGAAAAAAACATGTTTATTTCTGATACAAAGTGTGATCTCACTTGTGTCTTAGGATAAATTGATTTGTATGACCCTAAGGTACTTCCATACCAAAGGAGACCTTTGCATCATGACTTGAAGTCAAAGGCCTATTTTTTGGGCTTAACCGTTATGGAGCTAGAAATGTGTCTTTATTACATGCGAGAAAATAAATGATCTGAGAGAAGAAAAAAAAGTTTGAGAGAAAAAGTTATCACACTGATAGCAAGAAAGCATTTCATGAGAGAAAAATGAATATTTGAGAGAAAAGGTTTTCATACCAATAGCAAAAAATAATATTTGAGACTAAAAAAAGTTTTGAGATAAAGTATTTTCTCATAGAACATTAAAAAATATAAATTTGAAATTTGTAAAATTATTTCTGAGAAAAAAAATCTCCCAAAAAAATTTGAAAAAAAATCTCAAATATATATTTTTTGCTATCAGTGTGAAAACATTTTCTCTAAAAAAAAAGTGTTTCTCTCAAAACGCTTTTCTTTGCTCTCGATGCAATTTTTTGCATACATTATTTAAGGTTATTTCTATTCGTTACGATATTGATATATGAACTGATGTTGTCAAGTAAGCTTCATGCTTTCCCCGTTGCGAGCTTGCACTCCTCTAAACTGTAGCCTACGGGTGCTGCACTGTTAGTGACTGCTGCTCATTTCTCCCCGGAAATATCATGTTAACAACAACCCTTTAGAAAACGTAATTCCTTTGTGGATCCTCTTGATCTTCTTTCTCCATGTTTCTTTGACTAATCTCTGTGTCTCAGTCTCAAGCACGCTGCACGCGAGTTAACCATGTTCGACACATTTAACTGTGAGTGGGGCCGTGCACACTGTTTTTATCCATTGTAGGCACCGCTCACGTTGTGTTTTCGGCTTTGGAAACGGAAAGAACACAACTCCTCCAGACAATCTCTCGGGGTACCTAGTGTTCGATTTACAAACGCCGTGGGCGCACCGCTTCACCATCTTGCTTTGAGTAAATTTTTGACGGATCTGCTCACATAGTAACGGTTGCTATGATGTGTGATTTTACAATGGCCGTTTTGGGGGAGGGGCCGGCGAAAGGTCATTTACTCTCCCTCATGTAGTTCCAACCCCGTAAGACCTTTCATCTTCGGAACACGAATTAAGATATTTTCATATCACTCCTCCATAGGCTTCTTCAGGGATTGAAACTCGCAGGCCTCGAAAAGTTATCAAAGACATCGTTAAAACAGTCCAAGTGACTACAGTGGCTCAATCATAAGTTTATCAAGCATCGAGAATACTTTTTGTTCGCAAAAACAAACAAAAATAACGACTTTATTTCAACTATTCATTTCCTTCTCTGTGGGCCTTGAGTCAGTAAACGTAGTGTGATTGCGTAGAGCTACATCACACGTAGGCTCACTATTGGCCGACGCTGGTCGTGTGTGATGCGTGTGACGTACAACAACAGAAGCTTACACTATTACACTAGTGAACTGACTCGAGGCCCACAGAGAAGGAAATGAAAAGTTGAAATAAAGTCGTTATTTTTGTTTGTTTTGGACAAAAAGTATTCTCGTCGCTTGATAAACTTAAGATTGAGGCACTGTAGTCACTTGGACTATTTTAACGATGTCTTTAATAACTTTTCGGGGAACAAGTTTCAATCCCTTAGAAGCCTATGGAGGAGTGATCCAGCTCTCAGATTTCATCAAAAATATCTTAATTCGTGTTACAAAGATGAACGAAGGTCTTACGAGGTTGGAACAACATGAGGGTGAGTAAATACTGACAGAATTTTCATTTTTGGGTGAACTTACCCTTTAAGATCATAGATATTATATAGAGACTAGGCTATATGATGTCTATGCTTAAGATAGAGTCTTAAGTGCTTTGTGCAACGGTCTGATTTAGATGTCTGTCTGAAGTCTGACTACCTAACTAACTAACGAACTAACTAACTAAGTCTGAATCAACGTCAATCGGCCCACAGAGAACGGTTACTTACTTCATGGATCCCACACAAACACAAATACATATACATATTCCTTCATATTGTAATTTATTCTGGTGCTGCGGCCGTGGCAGATGTCATCTGACGCGTGTGGAGTTTAATTCAAGCGTTATGGCATTACCTTCACAGCAGCCAGGCGGAAATCTCCTTCAGACTGACTCTTCACTAATGGAGTTGGATTACTAATTTAGACAATAATTCTCGCCATAAATTATACTGTTTTGGTCCATTTTATTTAAAGTCAGTGGTGTGAATCACAACTGTGAAAATAATCTATTCAAACCGTATATGGAAAATGATAGTCAGTTTGTTAAACAGACAGTCTGACTGCAGGATATTTCAAGATAGGAGTGTGCAGACTCAACTTCCAGAAAACATCCTACGTTTGGATCTGTGATAAATACCGAAATTGTAGGAAATACATTTTTGTCAACTGATTCTGGAGTGATTTGGTTTCATAACATTGAAAATGTTTGGGGTTGGGCTTTTTGAAAGAAGTCTCATACTCAGTAAAGCTGCATTTTAAAGCCCCCAGTAAAGTATTTGTATTTTTACATGACAACTCTTAGTTTACCATGACAAAAACGAGGGATAATAAACAGCAAAAGGTCACACAATCTAAAAGCGTGGCTCATCATCACGCTTCATGGGTTTTTATGAGTGTGACCATTCCATGGTTGCCAGTGGAAAGAACGGGAGATAATTGAATGGGATTTGATGGAAAACGAAGGTTCTGCAGCTGACAGACGGATCGTGACTGACCTGAAACCTCAGAAACACACAACCTGCTGATGCTAATGAACGAGGACGTGATCGGAGACATTCAGGGCTATGGAAATCTCCTCTGGAGCTTTATGCATGTACAGCAATTAAAAGATGTCTGTAAATGTGAAGCGGGGCCGCCACGGGACCCCTGAGGTCTGCGTTCCTCTCGAAACTCATCAGCGTGATTGAGACTGACCTGGAGGTCTGCGGGTCTTCAAGTCAACTGTCACTCCAGATATTACGCACAGAAGCCCTGCTTTATCAAGGTCATGTGCACAAAAACACAATGCACTTCTTATAATTATTCTCAAAATATGCAGCACTGTACAGACTAGGGGACACAATCATCATGTTCTTCTCTTTTTCAACAAAAGGTCAGTAAAAGGAGATGGTTTCAGGACATAAAATGAAATAAAATATTATTATACCAACCAAATATTACTATATCTATATATATATATCTATATCTATATATATATATATAAACATACTATATATATACACACATATATATACACTGTATAGTAATATTTGGTATGATAATATAGGTTTATAAACAAACATAAGTATGTTTATAAAATATAACAACATATATATTTGGGTAACAGGGTTTAAAGGTTATCTTTAATTTAGTCAACAGAATTTGTGTAAAAATTTAGGAAGTCAAATGAAATGATTTACTTGTCGTACCATCATGCTGAAGAAACGCACCATGATGATGTCACTTCCTGGATGTCACAATATTATGGAATGTTCCATATTTTAATCATAATTTTCAAATATAATTTAACAAATAAGGACTGACCTTATTTCAAGTTAAATTTAGTATCGGTGCGTCTCTAATTTTAATGGATCTTTTTTTTTATGAATTAAATGACTCAGAACACAGTACTAAAAGTACATTTTAATAAATTAACTTATTCATGCTCAAATCAAATACAAAAAACACAGAACCAAAAACATCAACCAGTCATGTTGAGAGCGCAAGGTTTTAAGTCTAGATCAAGGATTAGGAAATGTACATGGAATGCAAATATTCTTCCTGAACGTGTGTGTCTACAGTAGAAATAATTCTTTCGACTCTCGTGTCGAGGTCTGGCAAGTGAAGGCAGAACAGAGTCAGATCAACTGACGGAAGGAATAAAAAAACAGCCAAAAAATAAAAACAAATCACAGATTTTGAAAAATCACTGGTGACACTTTACCTGGAGAGCCATAAATATGTCATAGAAGATAAACATTCATAGCATACGCATACGTGAACAACAAACCTCTCATAGTCGAGCAGAAAGAGCAATATGAATGATGACGTCAATGATGTCACTGTCTTTATATACGGCTCTTCAGATAAAGCGTCTCCAAACCTGACAATATCAAATTCACAATGTTTTACAAAAACAAAACAAAAACAGCCGTTTGTAACCGAAGCGCGATCTGTCGGACTTGAGCGGCAGGCGAGACGACCATCCCATAATTATGCTGAAGTAGGCCACGCCCACTGTGCTGAGCTCCGCCCCTTCAGCTTCAGCGACCCCCGACAAAAATGGGGAGGAAGACATGCAAGATACAGGAGCGTCACCCATCAGACAGGGAAGAGAAGGGTAACAACTGCTCCAAAAAATACTGCGATACAAGAGTCCTTCATATTCAAGTCCAGACAAAACAACAACAGTATCGTGTCCGTTCACGCGACGCCAGTGATGCTAAAAGAGGATGTCTTCATTCTTGATGAGCGCCTCCACCACCTGCCTCTGGTAGCGGATGTCGTTCAGAGCCGTCATGGCGTCCAGATCGGGCGCACGCATCAAAGTCGGCCCGAACACGATCCCGAGGTTCTCGGCGTTCATCAGGTTATCCTTCTCGTTCTGAGTTACCCTGCGCGCGCACACACACACACACACAATATGTGAGACAGTGCAACCTATCTTCAAACTCTACCGGTCATGAATTTAGACCCTGTTTAAATTACAGCTGGTATTAAAATGTGTTTTGGTCGATTGGATCACAAGTGTACGACGCTAAATACAGGAGCAAACGGGTCGAAAACGTTTTGAGTTTGTCCACTCTCCACCGCTTCCAGTGGAAGTAGAAAACACATTTGACTGGTGTTTTTTTGAACACATTGCTTTCGTAGTGTGAACGCTCATGTGATCGAATGTGTTCAAACAGCCACAAAACTCTCCGTCTACTGATGTAATGAGTAACATTATGAAAAGAGCTCTCGAATGACTGGAGACTGGAACATAATGACTGGAGACTCGAGTTTGGCTTGAAGATGAAAAACACATCAAACACAATGTTCTCTCACCATTCCTGATTTCTAACACACACTCACAGCGTTTGACTGGTTTTGAGCAGAAACGAAAGCTGATGCTCTCTGTATGTTTTTCCGCCGTCTTCGGTTGCGTTCGTATGTTAATACACAAGCTTATTTTGTCCATTAGATCAAAAGATCTGAAAAAACACACATTCACCCGCCCATAGACCCTCCCCTTGAAGAAATCAGGAAAGAAGTGTTTTAAAGTGGACAGAAGAGATCGATTAAAACACCTGTAAACGGGAATGTGTCTCCATCGTCTACTTGTGATGCGATCGACCAAAACACATCTTAACACCAGGTGTAAACAGGACCATATCTGTGTTTCAAGGACAAAAGAAACTCCAACAGATTTTCTATGACTTTATTATAGTTCCTCACCTTTTTAGATGTGCCATTAGATATCGCAGTGTTTCGCAGTGAGCAGGAGGAAGCAGCTTCAGCGCTTCATGAAGAGCCTCCAGACGCTCGTCTGGGTCTGTCAGCTCTGACACAAACAAGCACACGCGTCAAAAACCACCGTTACAACACAGGATATCAAATCTGATATTATATGAGCAGCTGTGTTTTCTGTTTATTGTATTTGAGGTCTGCAATTGTTTCAATCCTGTTACCAAAAATTTTGGGGCAATTTTAAAGTTTAAAACCCTCATGTCAGCGATTATTTTCAAGGAAAAAACACAAAAATTGGTAACACTTCACAATAAGGTTCATTAGTTAACATTGAACTAACAATGAGCAATACATTTACAGCATTTATTAATCTTTGTTAATGTTAGCTAATAAAAATACAGCATGAATACATTCATGTTAGTTCACAGTGCATTAACTAATGTTAACAAATACAACCTTTGATTTTAATAATGTATTAGTAAATGTTGACTAATATTAACTAAGATTAGTAAATGCTGTAGATTTGTTCATTCTTAGTTCATGTTAACTAATGAACCTTATTGTAAAGTGTTACCCAAAAATTACACAAAGTCATAAAGGTTTTGGGCTGCAGAGTTGGAGTCTGTAGGACACACACATTCACTGACAGAGATCTAGCGTGCGACTCACTGGCGGCCTCGATGAAGCGCGGATACGCGTCGTACGTGATGACGGGGATCGGAAGGTCCCTGAAGTACAGTTTAAGAGCGCCTGTGATGATGTTGATGTCTTCATAGATGTTGACGGAGATGTCTGCTTTCTCTCCATCTGCACACACACACACACACCGAGACGTTTAGTTAACTTTATCTTACTCTTTTAGGTTGTGAGGATTCTTGTGCATTGGGATGCTGCCAGTAATTTAGTGTTAAGATGCCACTAAAATAACAGATAACGTTTTCTATGTGAATATATGTTAAACTGTAGTTTGTTCCTGTGATCAAAGCTGAATTATTTTCAGCATCATTACTCCAGTCCTCAGTGTCACATGATCCTTCAGAAATCAGTCTAATATGATCATTTGATGATCAACAAACATTTCTGATTATTATCAATGTTGAAAACAGCTTAATATTTGTGTGGGAAAAAAACATACTACTGTAATTCAGCTTTTTCATCAGAGGAATAAATTACATTTTAAATTATATTCAAATAGAAAATTGTAATAATATTCCACAATACCACAGTTTTACTGTATTTTTGATCAAGTGAATGCAGCTTTGGTGAGCAGAAGAGACTTCTTCAAAAAACTTGTTTTATTTTAATTTTAGATACATTTTGGGTAATTTTGGTATATGATTTTGTCATTTTTTATAAATTTTTGCTTTAATATATTAGGTTTAATTTGATTTGTTTTTAAATTTTTTTTGTTCTTTTAGTACTTCAATTTATTTTAAAGTCACCATGAAATCAACATTTTTTTTTATTCATGCATCCTCATAATCTTTAATCAAAATAACTTCCAATAGCAAACCGCAAGCATCCGATCAATTCCCCACGGACAAAATCAAGCCCCGCCCACATTTGTTCTGGTTTGAGAAGCTGTTTCACTCAGATAAACGGCACAATAGAGAAGACTGCCATTTGATTTTTCATCTAATATTTATAGTACATTTATTTCACCTTTATTTCAATTAACAAAAAGGATTTTTTATATTTTTAGTTTTAGTTAAAAGTAACAACCCGATGGGTTCTAAATAAACAAACAAACAAAAATATCAACAACAGGAATCACTGTACATGTAATCACTAGAAGAATCCGAAAAGATGTTTACTGGATAAACTGAAATTCCTACAGGATCTTTTTTTTAGTCCTGCTGGATATTGTGTAACCTTCATCACAATTTGTACAGAAATAATGCTGCAGTAGAAACCTATAGAGATCATATTGTGTTTTTCTCTCTAGCTTGATCATATTCTCCTTTTCATAATAATAATTTCTATTATGAAACAGTAATGCTTATGAATATGAACAGATGGGCGGAAATCCTCCCACAAACGTGCCACTTTAGCATTTAAGCAGCTCAGACTATTTCACATTACATAAACCCACAGCTCTATATGCAAGACAAAGGGTGACCTAGAAAAAGCAGCGGTGAGCATGTGTATGCCATATTTCAGGATTACACACACAGATGTGTGTGTGTGTGTGTGTGTAGGCATGTGGGGTCGTGACGGATCAGTACTGTACACAACCAGGCGAAACGCCACTCACCTCTGTCGAACGATAACTTCACATCTTCGATTAGGTCACTGAACCCAGAGATTCGATAGAGACCCTCAGACTTCAAACCTGAGAGACAAGACAGCCGCATTACAATTAAAACGTGTTTTACAGTACACACATAACGCTCAATAAAAATACAATAATGGTTTAGGTAATAATGAGTAGCGCTTTTAATAGATTTAATACATTTTGCCTGTCAAACTTAAATATTCCTTAGTTTTAGGCCTTATCCACACTAATATATTTTGGTTTATTAAACGCATCTTTTTCACTCGGTCCAAACTAAGACGCTTTATAGCAACCAAAACAAAGCTTTTTAAAAAAACACTCTCAAAAGTGGATACATTTGAAAACGCTGTTTCGCCTTGCAGTGGACTGTGAAAACGAAGGTATTTGAAAACGATGACGTAAGTTTAGTCATGTGACGCATATTGAACCCATAGATGTTCATGTTTATACCGGTATTGTGCCTGTTATGTGCTATTCACTTTCACAATGTAGCTAAAATATGTTAATTTGTACACTCTTCATATCACAGTCCTGCAAAGATGAGAAAATTCACTTCGCTTTTGCTGTGCTGCGGCAAAACATGAGAGTTGCTAGTGTGGACGGAGAGCTTTTTTTTTTTAAACGCAGTTTTCAAATGTATCCGGATTAATGTAGACATAGTCTTAGAGAAGCACAATCCTTAAACATGACCCAAATTGCATAGTTAAAAAAAATTATAATAATAAAAATAACCCAAAAAAAAATACACATCAAAAAGTAAAAACACAACCAAAGCAAATCAAAACAAAACATTTATAACAGTATATACTGTAAGCCACTGGCTATCGGTACAGCAAAACTGTATTCAAGAAGCACAATATAAAAAACAACACAGAACACAAAACATTTATAACAAAACATAAGCAATCCCACTTAATATTAAGTGTCTTTAACTAATAGTTAATAATTTGATACAATGCACTTATTGTGTACGTACTTGGTTACATTGTACTTATATTTAAACAATACCTGCATGTAATTACAGCTGTAACTTTCAAAATGAAAATTCTGTCATCATTTACTTAACCTTAAGTTGTTTCAAACCTGTATGAGTTTCGTTCTTCTCCTGAACACAAAAGAAGATATTTTGAAGAATGTCGGTAATCAAACAGTTGATGGACCCAGTGACTAACATAGTGTTTTTTTTCCTACTATAGAAGTCAATGGGGTCCATCAACTGTCTGGTGACCCATATTCTTTACAATATCAGATTTTGTGTCCAGCAGAAGAAAGAAACTCATACAGGTTTGAAACAACTTGAGGTTCAGTAAATTATGACAATTTTAATCTTTAAGGGAGCTATTCCTTTAATTACATCTATAATGAGACCGTTAAACCGACACACACACACACACACACACACACACACACACACACACACACACACACACACACACACACACACACACACACACACACACACACACACACACACACACACACACACCACACCTGTATCTCCTCAATATCAGCTCAAGTGCTGTATAATACAACATCAACACAAGGAATACACTGAATCTAACCATTATTATTTGAATGCAAGTACATACTAGTTAAAGACACCTAGTATAAAGTGTGATAATGGGAATTGTTGTAAGAAGTGTGATATCCTTCACGTGTGTTCAGTACAGATGAACGTGTCTGATCACCTCGGGACTCGATCTCTCGTATGCACATGTCCACCACCATGGGTCGTTTAGTGTTGTGAGCCTTGACCAGCGTGGTGAGGTCACAGCTGTACACCTTCTTCACGTGCTTCAGGTCCGGCTTGCAGTCGTTCGGCACCATCTTAGAGCACTGCTTATGGACATTCAACCCGCAATCTGAGCAACACAGATATAAAACACACATTTACTACATTGCTCCGGCCTAAACAATACAAGGTCAATAAATCAGCAAATAAAGCGATCAATCCAGCGTGCTGAAATGACTGAATACGTGTCCGGTGTGTGCAGTTTCACGCTGATATTATTGATCGTGAAGTTGATATGCTGTAGTTAAATTAGACCCCGTTCGTTTTGTACCCAGAATGCTGAGCTTTCATTCTGCTTAATCAGTGACCTCTCTTGACCCCTGGTCAGTGATGTCAGCCGCTCCGATTGGCTGACGGGGATTTCGACGGTGTCACCTTGGCCGATGACAGAACATGCCAGGACTGCAAATGGTGCCTTATAAAATATGCATGAGCAATTTCAGGCGCCTAACAGCTTCATAAGCCTCAAAAATAAATCTCTGAGAACCTGGAGGAGTGAAGTGTGTGTTACTGAAGAGCTAATTGAAGAGATTAGGAGTCAAGCCAAAAGTCAAAAGTGAAAATACTATCATTATTATTATTATTCACCCTCATGTTGTTCCAAACCGGTATGACTATCTTTCTTTTGTGGAAGATATCTGAAGAATGCTGGTAACCAGACACTTTTGGTTGATATTGATTTCCACAAAAGATATTCCTCAAAACATTTTCTTTATGTTCCACAAAAGAAAGAAAGTAAAGCAGGTTTGAAACAAAATGAGGGTGAATAAATGACAGAATTAAAATTTTCCATTTAAGTTATTTTCCTCTTTATTTTAAGTTGTTACTGATATAGTGTAATTATATATTTAAGTACTGAGTAATAATAATAATAATCTACATGTACTTACTAAAGGATTATGGTCAGGATTAGCAGTTGGTTGAGGGTTAGTTGCATGTAATTATGCTGTTATTACTAAAATAAATGAAAGCTGTAAAATGAGCTTCACTTCACGAATGAGCCTGAATTACAAAAATAACTATTTCCTCAAACATTCCCTCTGTCTTCCACTGGTGGGACAAACAGATAGTCCCGCCCCTCAACTCATGCTATTGGTTGAGCCAATGTTATGTCAGACCTCTCAAACACACTTCCGGGAAATGAACTTGAGAAATTTTAACAATAAAAAATAAAATAATATATATTATTATAATATATAATATATAATTAATGAATAAACATATCAGCGTTGACTTGGTTCTTTTAAACAGCAAACACTAACCAACCCCCTCAACTGCACCCATGCAACCAGTGCAGACAGACTCCAGCACTCACACGCCATATGCAAATGTAGGCAAATTAGCTGATTAATATATAATGTGGCCTCCTAAATGGGCCAGCTGCTTCAAAGCAAGTACCAGAGAGACATGGATGAAGACAGAAAAAAGAGGAAGACTGGGAACGCTGGAAAACAGAGACAAGAAGCAGCTGAAAGAGAGAGCTCAGGGCAGACGAGTTCAGTGTGAGAGACACTCAAAACAACATGACCTGGAGGAGAGAGAGAGAGAGAGAGAGAGAGAGAGAGAGAGAGAGAGAGAGAGAGAGAGAGAGAGAGAGAGAGAGAGAGAGAGAGAGAGAGAGAGAGAGAGAGAGAGAGAGAGAGAGAGAGAGAGAAGAGAGAGAGAGAGAGAGAGAGAGAGAGAGAGAGAGAGAGAGAGAGAGAGAGAGAGAGAGAGAAAGAGAGAGAGTGTCCTGCGGGCGACACCAGACCTCATTTGTGCAGTAAATGGGTCAAACGCTCTGCTTTCTGATTAGGGATGCACGATATACCGGACACCATATCGGTATCGGCCAATATTTGTTCATTTTTAATGTTATTGATATTGCTACAATAAGAAAAAAATGGCCAATATATATTAAAGCCAAAAATAATGTATAATTTCCTTCAGCTGAGACTCTTCAGATGCGCACTGTTTGCGATGATGGTTTTGAATTGTTTGAAATATGATTGGATCACTTCAAAAAGGAAAATACAGTTCAGTGCGACATGTGCAGCTCAAGTCTGTCATTCAGGCTACAAACAATTATAATGAGAATATTACAATAGTGTGCTTGGGACATGGCTTTTACTGCTGAGACTTTTGTTTTTGTAATCAGGCTTTCAAAAGTAAAAAAAAAAAAATGGATTTAGATTTATCGGCTAATATATCGGTTTTCAAAATATAGAATTATCGGTTGTTGTATCGGCCAAAATGTTCATATTGGTGCATCCCTATTAAGGACGATGAACAGTAAAAACCTGTATTAAAATGCATTTGCCATGTTCTTAGAAATATAATCTTTGTATTCACGTTAATTTCATATATTTCTGAAAAAAAAATGATTTAATGAAAATAAAAGCTTTTATTTTCTTTTACAAACGATCATGAGTATAAAGTTATGATGCCATAAAAGTTAAATTATGTGATATTTTCTAGAAAATTCGAAAATTCTCTCTATGGCATTGTTTCCGACATCAAACGGATCACTGCATGTTAGTTAAACCACACTGGCGATTGGTGGACAATTTCATTTTTTAAAAATATTATTTTTGAACTGCCTTTTTAAAAAAACATAAAAAAAATATTGCCAAACTATAGTCTTTTCAGCTGTCTTTCATTATGATCAGAGTATGGTTACACCAAACAGCTCAACACATGGAAGATAAAGAATTCAAGTCGTTGTCTGAAATAACCTTTTTTAAACAAATAAACAAATCAGGAGGCAAAAACTGAACATCATATAATCCCCAAAATATAATCTATAGCTGGCGTCCGGATTATTTTTTTTACCTCAAAACAATGTGGAAAATTGTTCTTCTTTTGACTCCTGGAATTAGAAAGTAGTCTAATCTAAATCATTCCATGCAAATACACACTTAAAAATAATAATATTCTTAGATCGTTTAACAGATCTTAAAAGAACCATTATTATCTTAGCGTGGAGAATATTTGCGATGGCAATATTTTAAGGAGTGTATACTGAGTGTAAAGACTGTGTGGCGTGTGATTAAAAGCGGCCCCTTGAGCGCCTCAGCCATGCAGAACTGTAATTATTTCTGAAAAAGAAGAGCGAGGTTTATGATAAGCGGAGGAGACAGGCGCTAATAGAGGGCACATCTCTAAAGCGTTCAGTGTGTGAGCTGAGGCCCGTACACAACAAACACACCTCTGCACGGCCTTACGCTACCGGGACAGATCAGATATAATAGATTTTCATTGTTAGCATTATTAGATGAGAAAAAGGGGGGTTTATTTGAAGCCAGTATATAAAATGCTTTATACATCACTATTATAGTTTTAGTTCATATTTTGAATTAGATTTTTTTTTTTAAAGATTTTAGATAAAAGTTTTAGTAATGTAGTGGTTTGCTTGTCATTGTTTTCCCCCCAAGTTTAAAAAAAAAAGTTTAGTTTTTTGTTTTTGTCATTTTTCCAAGTTTTTTAAAAAATGTCTACATAATTTCTAGTATAGTTCTATATACATTTTAGTTAAAAATGAAACTGAAATATATTTTTCAGCGGGGCTCATTTGCATATTCATTGAACCGCATATACTAAATGAGGCAAAGTGTGTAGTGACATTCAAGCTATTTTGAGGCATGAAGCATTTTTTTTCAAGGAAAACAATCGTTTAAATGTGTCATTTTGGTGATCAAAGATGAGTTTTAAGGGATAAAATGGTTGACTACAAGTTTTAGATAATGATAACCTTGCAAAATGCATTATAATGCATTCACAATGTCTGAGAAAACACATAATAATCTACTGTAAATTATTCTGTTCCATCAAATTATTAGAAAATGAATGGACGCCCAAGGAGAAATTGCAGCATCTGCACATTAATTTTCAATAATTCAATGGACCATAGTCAATTACTTTGCTTAAGCCACAGTTACATTTATCATATAGTTGCATTTATCTCATGGCATTTTCAGGTTTTATCATTTGAAAATGCAAATGGGGTTACAATAATGATTGTATAATTTATGAAAAAATGTATGCATATTATAAAGCACTATGAACATAATGCATTAAGAACATGCATAACTTAAAGTCAGTTGTAACCCAGAGGTGTTATAAAGCAAATATCTTGGGCTTTATTCAGGTGTTTTCTCTTTCTGTGAGAGTGTTCCAGAATCCAGAAATTCA
>NW_027508905.1:360000-442500 GCF_051911475.1 Siphateles boraxobius | reverse complement strand
ATTTACTTCCTTATTACATCTAGCTTTTCCAAAAGGCACGTCATTCCAAAGAAGCAAAAACATGTTTGCATTTTCAACTTATTCTGTTGTTGTATGCCTGCTACAAACTGTTTGATTTCTGCAATCCTATATCATTACAAATCACACTGTACGACATGGATCTAATAAACTTGTGTACGACATGTATGCAGACTGTAACATGATAACATCTATTGAAAATTTGCCAAATGGAGCTGGAGGAAAGTAGTTTTAAGTTTTAGCGCCATGTCGCGCTGATCAATACACCATTTCATGTTGCATTTTTATTGGCTAGTCAGTAGACGCGGGTCAAGTGAGACGATCATGCTAACTTTCTGACAGAAAATTATTGCAGGATTTATTTGGTCGCAAGACCGTCTTTGAACCTCTCTCTCTGTACGATGTTCAGGAGCCACGACCAGAGAAATCTCCACGATTGGTCATCTTTCATCTGGGACAGCACAAAATCATACAATGTGTACCGGGAATTATGGGTGTTGTTAAACCGACCGTCTAAAATCTGCCAACACTTAACTTAAGATTTTAATGCTGGTCAATTTTAATGCAAGGATATTAACATTAAAAATACACTTAAAACTGTTCACATCTGCCTCCATTCTTTTGTGTTACAATATTTAGTCAGTAATGAATAATTCATGAAATTCAAGGTGATCAATTAAGTGCAGTGAAAGTTTGACTGCAGGTTAAAAAGCAGTCGACTTTGTTTTATATATACGTGTTATTTTTTTATATTTTGTTTTAAAATCATGCATTGAGAAATGTTCTAATATCTCAGTAAAAGCAGTGACTTTATCTTACATCTAGTGTCTTTCTTTTCATCATTCCAGTGTGCCGGCTTCATTTAGCATCTTTGTCTGCTTAGGTCTTTTCTTGGACTTTTTGAAAGAACTGTGAGTTTTTGGCTATTTTTTCCACTTTAAAACACATAACATGATGGTGCAAAGCAAATCAAACCAATATATTTTGCTGAGAAAATATAAATGCTGATTCATATGTGAATATTTTACATCTCTACTCTGCTCTCCAATGCTTCTGTCATTCATCTGTTCTGTCCTCCGTCTCCAAGGTGACCTGCATTTTACATCCTATTATCACACACTCATAAACCTCCACTGCTTGCATCACGCTTTTTAATGCAATCCTATTCAGCGTTAATACAATTTAGCCTGGGCGCGACACAAAAACTCCCTCCCTACAAGAAAATTAGCATCATTACAGAAAACAATGCCGTTGATGTTTATGGCTGGAGTTATAAATGGTTTGTCTTGCCACTATTCATGCAGGATTACAAGGGCAGGCGGCCAAAAAAGGCCTAATGTATTTAAAGTGACACATTAAAAGGATAAACAGTAGCTTTATCTCTAAAGTACATTGAGTTTCGTCGAAACGCGGCGAAATCTCATTAATGAAGCAGCTGGCCAAGTGATTACACATCTCAGCATCTCGCGGGGCAGAGCCGCCATGTTGGAGAGCAAAGCAGGTCATAATCATACACACATTAAGATACCGAATCCAGTGTGCGGGGCTGGGAAACTGACTTCTGCATGGATCTCTTTTCCAGTCCACTCACGTACTGGCCGGTACGTGGCAAACTGCTTATGAGAAATTGAGAGTGACTACACCTTATTTGCAATGTACAGCAGTGTTATTCTGGAGGCCTTCTCGTCCAAAGTTGTGTATGCGCATATATGCATCTTTCACTCTTAGTCTTTGAGTCTTTGATTGGTTTTGATGATTTGTGTTCTCAACCTTTTGTTTTCAACCTTTCCTAATTATGTAACTGGTTCCATCAATTTTTATCTGGTCAAAATTGTGTTAAACTTGGTTTATTTTGGATTAATCTGAAATCATGGACCTTTGTCCCTTCTAGACTCTTAAAGTCAACATTAAATCATAATTGACTATTCTTATTGTTTAAGGGATATTATTATTTATTTTTAATTCATGTTCTTGGTAATCTTGAATCAGAATAACTTCCTCTTACAGCATCTCTTCTCTTCTCTGATGATGAGCGCGGGGTAACCTGTCAATCACATGATATCAGCCAATAGCAAACCACAACCATCCAATCAATTACCCACAGACAAAATCAAGCCCCGCCCTACTTTTGTTCTTTTTACATTAGCCTTTTCACTCGGATATACGGAACAGTTTGGAAGAAATGACTATAAACAAAGTTTTAGTATAATTGTACAAACGTCCACCTTCAGTTTGTGCTTATCTTTCTGCAGTGGAATATTTCATGATTTTTATAAAGTAAATCTAAAAATAACTTTTATACTGTTAGTCATATTCTGAGATGAACACTTAATGGACTGAATGTTTATTTGATAGTTCATGCATAATTTATGAAAAAAAATATGTTGAAATGTATAAATTATTAAATATGATCATCAGGCTTTTGAGGAAGGCTTATTTGTTCATCTCTCAATCAACATTGTATTTAATTGCATTATATGTTTTAAAACTATAGAGCTTTGATCATAAAACTAAGCATTTAAATATAATCTAAATAACACATATTAATGGCAGATATGAATAGACTGACAACTGATATTTATATGCATTTTATGTAAATATCTGCTGTACTGTTGCTATTTATTACATAAATATGTAATTGATTTACATACAAGCTATCAGAATTTTTCATCTTAACTTTTGTTCACATCAGCAATTGCATCAAATTGCCTCTAAAAGAGAATGAGATCCAAATGATCACTGTCATTAAAAGCCTGGTGTATCAAATTTGATACTCAACAAAAACTAAATTATTCTTCACAATAAGAAAAAATGGTTCTTTAAATAACTGAAAGGTTCTTTGAGGAACTAAAAAGGGTTCTTCTATGGCATCACTGTGAAAACTCCTTTATCTTATCCAATCCTTTATTCTTAAAAGTGCACTGAATCCTGTCACCGGGCCGGTTACATGTCTTTATGTGGCATTTAATTGCCAACTGAACTGTGGTTGGTAATTTTACTCTAAACCCGCGGACAGTCAGAAGCCTGGCTTTGATAGCACGGGGCTTTTGAGGCTTTAGCTGTGAATATTTGTCTATTAGACCCAACTAACAGGCAGTAGACATGCAGACTGTTGAGGAGACAGTGAAGGCAGTGAAGTTGATGCATCAACAGAAAACAGCACAGACTAAAACTGATACTGGGATCATTAAGATGAAGATAAGTTAAAATAATTTGATCAATATTGTAAATCCAGTCCTATAAACTCTTAATGTCCTCAAATCCTAGTGACGCTCTGAAGTAACCAGAGGTTAAAAGGCCATGCAAGCACTCAGTGAACCACTAGGGGCCCGATATCAAGCACTCGATGAACCAATGGGGGCTCGATATCATGCACTCAATGAACCAATGGGGTTCAGATATCAAGCACTCAATGAACCACTGGGGGCCCGATATCAAACACTCAATGAACCAAAGGGGGCTCGATATCATGAACTCAATGAACCAATGGGGGCCCGATATCAAGCACTCAATGAACCAATGGGGGCCCGATATCAAACACTCAATGAACCAATGGGGGCTCGATATCATGAACTCAATGAACCAATGGGGGCCCGATATCAAGCACTCAATGAACCACTGGGGCTCCGAAATCAAGCATTCAATGAACCACTGGGGGCCCGATATCAAACACTCAATGAACCAATGGGGGCTCGATATCATGAACTCAATGAACCAATGGGGGCCCGATATCAAGCACTCAATGAACCAATGGGGGCCCGATATCAAGCACTCAATGAACCAATGGGGGCCCGATATCAAGCACTCAATGAACCAATGGGGGCCCGATATCAAACACTCAATGAAGCAATGGGGGCTCGATATCATGAACTCAATGAACCAATGGGGGCCCGATATCAAGCACTCAATGAACCACTGGGGCTCCGATATCAAGCATTCAATGAACCACTGGGGGCCCGATATCAAGCACTCAATGACCCGATGGGGGCCCGATATCAAGCACTAAATGAACCAATGGGGGCCCGATATCATGCACTCAATGAACCAATGGGGGCCCGATATCAACCACTCAATGAACCAATGGGGGCCTAATATCAAGCACTCAATGAACCAATGGGGGCCCGATATCAAGCACTCAATGAACCAATGGGGGCCCGATATCATGCACTCAATGAACCAATAGGGGCCCGATATCAAGCACTCAGTGAACCAATAGGGGTCCGATATCAAGCACTCAATGAACTAATTGGGGCCCGATATCAAGCACTCAATGAACCAATGGGGGCCCGATATCAAGAACTCAATGAACCAATGGGGGCACGATACCAAGCACTCGGTGAACCAATGGGGGCACGATATCAAGCACTCAATGAACCAATAGGGGAACGATATCAAGCACTCAATGAACCAATAGGGGTCCGATATCAAGCACTCAATGAACCAATGGGGGCCCGATATCAAGCACTCAATGAACCAATGGGGGCCCAATATCATGCACTCAATGAACCAATATGGCCCCGATATCAAGCACTCAGTGAACCAATAGGGGTCCGATATCAAGCACTCAATGAACCAATTGGGGCCCGATATCAAGCACTCAATGAACCAATGGGGGCCCGATATCAAGCACTCAATGAACCAATGGGGGCACGATATCATGCACTCAATGAACCAATGAGGGCCCGATATCAAGCACTCAGTGAACCAATAGGGGAACGATATCAAGCACTCAATGAACCAATAGGGGTCCAATATCAAGCACTCAATGAACCAATGGGGGCCCGATATCAAGCACTCAATGAACCAATGGGGGCCCGATATCATGCACTCAATGAACCAATAGGGGCCCGATATCAAGCACTCAGTGAACCAATAGGTTTCCGATATCAAGCACTCAATGAACCAATTGGGGCCCGATATCAAGCACTCAATGAACCAATGGGGGCCCGATATCAAGCACTCAGTGAATTAAATGAGGGCCCGATATCAAGCACTCAATGAACCAATGGGGTGCCGATATCAAGCACTCAATGAACCAATGGGGTGCCGATATCAATCACTCAATGAACCAATGAGGGCCCGATATCAAGCACTCAGTGAACCAATGAGGCCCAATATCAAGCACTCAATGAACCAATGGGGGCCCGATATCAATCACTCAATGAAGCACTTGGGGCCCGATATCAAGCACTCAGTGAACCACTGGGGGCCTGATATACTCATGATATTCTTCTCTTAGGGGTAAAAAGAAGTTTGAAAAACCTGAGCAGTGATTTAATGTGAAAATCCTAATGCTGCTGAGAGCAGCGTTTAGATGAATATGTAATGAGCAGTGCACTTTCCTCTCAATAACAAAATAATCACACAACAAAAATTACAACGTTGAGTGAACAACAGTTAAGAAAGCTTCTGATCACAGAGATGTGGTTATGATTGCACCCGCTCTGCAATTCAGCATTCCAGTCAGGTCATTTATACGGTTTATTACAATCACACTTTATCCAATAGACGGCTTTAAAGCAAGCAGCTTTATAGCAATAAACATGAACAAAACTGCATCAGTTTTCAATAATAATAGAAACTTCAGTTTCTACTATAAAGCAGCTCTCCGGTGTGCTCGTGTTTTTTCTCGCGTCTGACCTTGACGGACTGAACAGAAGAAATAAACCAGAGAAGATTTCCACCTCAAAGAAGGCGGAGCCTCATAGACTTGCCCACTTATTACATCATCATCACAAAACAATCGTAGTTTGAAGGCGTTTACCATTCACCAACTTCATTTTGTTCTGATTTTGTTCACACTGTTCGTTCTTCGATAGTTCTTGAAGTATATCAGGAAGCAGCTAGATGTTTCATTAGAAGAACAAATCTTGTGTCATGTATCATGAGTATGCACACTACTCACTGTGCAGCTGCTGCGGATATCGTATATTAGAAATAATATGATAACTTTAGCACCACTGCGCAGATTTATACATGATATATTGCCAGTGAATTTGCTTCGGTGGAAAGCATCATTATGCGATCTGTATCAGTAAAATCAAGACAAATCTGCTCGATCTCTGCCAGAAAAAGGAAACAACAGACTTCTCCTGTTCAGAAGGAACGAGGGCCATATGGTGCCCGGAGGGGCCACAGCAAAACTGTGTGCTTCCTCTGACAGGATACATGCATGGAGATGCATCACACTCCCATCCAAACACACCGCGTTTAGCGTTTATCAATATCACTATGCCAGGGTTGGGAACAGTTGCCAGAATGAGTGATTGTTAACACACACTACTGAATGTGGGTGTTGAGGACGGTTTTCTTAGGTGCAATCCCAACAACTTTAAGCCCTAGCTTTAAACTCCCCCTGTTGTGAAAATCCAGCTTTTAATGTTGTTTATATGTCTATGTGGTGTTTTTAATATGCTTTAAGACACACCATGTGTAAATTCATAAGTCGACAGCATTGCTGAGTATTTTCTCCTGAAAACTGCAGTGAACCAAAGACAGTCTCAAAAACACGCTTTGAAATCGCTGGTGTTTCTGACGTCACAAACTACCTTGTAACCAATCAAATCAACGTGTGATCGTCAACGAGTGGATCTCTGAGTGAGTGAGTGAATGGAGGCGGGGCTCATTTGCATATTCATAGAACCACGTATACTAAATGAGGCAAGGGTGTAGAGTTACATTCAAGCTATTTTAAGGCATTTCTTTTAAAGAAAAAACGTTTAAATATGTAATTTTGGTGATCAAAGAAAGTTTTAAAGGATACAATTACAGGGGGACTTTACGTGGTTATAATATTCTGATCTCTAGGTTTTTCCAGTCAAAAACAGATAGTCTAAACTTATCAAATTACATGAGGAATCATTAATTCCAGTGCGGGACAAGTTACACTCTAAAGATGATAGCTGGGCTTAGGGATATGTTTAAATCATTAACCCTCAGTATAAACAGGAGTTCTTCTTACCCTCAGGCCATGCACTGCAACTGTGTGCTATACGTCACATGCAATATCTGTGAGACTCAGTGCCAGAGCAACACGTGACAGGGCACAGATGGAAGCAGTTATGCAATCTGTGGGTGTGAAAAAGGATAAAAGCAACTTAAAGGGTTAGTTCACCCAAAAGTTTATATTCTGTCATTAATAACTCGCCCTCATGTCGTTCCAAACCCGTAAGAACTTTGTTCATCTTCTAAACACAAATTAAGATATTTTTTTGATGAAATCTTAGAGGTTTCTGATCCCACATAGGCAGCAACATCATTGCAACATTCAGGGCCAGAAAGGTCATCGTTAAAATCATCGTTAAAATAGTACATGTGACTGCGGTGGTTCAATCTTAATGTTATGAAGCGACGAAAACACATTTTGTGCTCAAAAAAATTTAAACTTTATGAAACAATCTCTTCTCTTCCACGTCATTGTCCTACGCTGTTGGCGTAGTGTGAACAGTGCAGCACTTCCTTGTTCTATTTCAGAACGCTGTATCATTACACTATGACATTTCTGTCATTAATTACTCATTTGTGGGGGAACTAACCCTTTAAATTGCTATTTTCATGAGAAAAAATGTCATTGTGCTTGAGAAGCCTGAGAACCATGTCGATTCTCAACGATAAGTCAATGCATTTGCAGGTGATTCCAACCACAGATGCTGTCAAATTAAACCATAAAAAAAGATGAATGAAAGTCTTATGGGTTTGGAGCGACATAAGGTTGAGTAAATGATGAGAGAATTTTCATTTAAAAGTGAACTGTCCCTTTAATGCCGCAATTGACCAAACATTATCACGTATCCCACAGAGCTGTGCAATAGTTACAGTGAACAACTATAGCTACGATGTATTTGCCACACATGACATGCCTTCACTATTATGGAATGCACTGACGCAAAGATAACACTTCACATGATTATCTTTGATCTCTTAGATTTTCATCTTTAATGTCTCTTGGACATTTCTTTGCGTCTGCCAAATGAAGTGCATTTGACTATATTAAATTCACCTTTTCTCTATATAAGTTTTAGTGATAAAGGCAGCATAAGAAAAAACATCCAATTAAATATGAGCATCATGCAAGCTCATGCAAGTGATAGCAAAAACATTCTGCATGAAAAAGAATAAAAGGATATCAATCTAATTAATGCATGAGACCATCACCTGTGGAAATGACCTCCCATAGAAGATGAATGCATTTAATTACGGAGATCTTTTAGTTCCTGCAGAGCAAAGAAAACTAATACATGACGATGAGAAACAGTTCATAATACCAGCAGGAGTGTTTTAATTAAACTACACCGATTACATCAGACTGTGTTTTATCATGTTTTTTCAAGCAGTAAAACGGACTAAAAATGATTTGCCCTTTCATGATGCGATTACCTTGAACTACTGAACGTGGACCATTTCCAGATGTGATGTGGTCTGCTGTCTGTAAGTAGACCAGTATGTACACAAATGCAGAATTGAATGTTTCGCAAATGCATTGCAAACAATTTAATGTCATTAACACATTGCAATACTCAATGGATGTGTCATTATTCAGGTATCTGGATGGTAACAGTTACCAATAGAACTAATTATGGAATCACATATAAAGATGTACTTTAATACAACTTAAGTAGGTAAAAAAAAACAAAAAAAAAGAATTACATATAATATAAATTTAAGCTGTAATGCACTTTCATTTAAACTCCCCCTGCGGTGAAAATCCAGCTTTTAATGTTGTTTATGTCTATGTGGTGTTTTTAATATGCTTTAAGACAAATCATGTGTAAATTCATAAGTCGACAGCATTGCTGAGTATTTTCTCCTGAAAACTGCAGTGAACCAAAGACAGTCTCAAAAACACGGTTTGAAATCGCTGGTGTTTCTGACGTCACAAACTACCTTGTAACCAATCAGATCAACGTGTGATCGTCAACGAGTGGATCTCTGAGCTGAGTGAGTGAGTGGAGGCGGGGCTCATTTGCATATTCATAGAATTGCGTATACCAAATGAGGCAAGGGTGTCAAGTTACATTCAAAATATTTGAAGGCATGAATAATTTTTTTTAAAGGACAAAACGGATAAACATCTCATTTTGGTGATCAAAGATGAGTTTTAAGGGATAAAATGATTGACTACAGGTAGGCTTTAATTGCAATTTACATCCAATCAAGTGGCCTAAAACATACAGTTTGCACTTAAATTATTTTTAAATAATAGTATTCCCATAATAATTAGCCTTTTCTTTTTGCTGAAGTATACTTGTTTTTCAAAAGGGTTATGAATTACTAGTGCAACTCAAGGAATTATGACGAATGAAATGTTTCAAGCTTAAGAGTAAGAAATATCAGCTATCATCATTGAAATATACTGCACCATGCCCACTGTGGCAGCACTAGATTAGTGGTTAAAATCCAGGCTAGTAACTCCAAGCTTGTTGTGTTCAAGGCCTGGAAGACGTGATTAATGAACCGCAGCGTTCCTGGGATCCAGGTTGCCCGAGGGACGCTGTCTGAAAGTAAGTGCAAGTCGCTTTGTATAAGAAAGTGTCTGCTTAATGACACATTAAATAAAGAATGCATTATTAATAGTGCCGGCTAAAGCAAGCATCACTATTACTGTTGCTCATACTGATTTAAACAAACACCTAAAACTACATTTTGAGCTTTCGAATGAAACTCGTCCCTCACTGATTAGGATAATTATCGTGGACAGATGATTGCAACATCTTAACTCATTTGTAATGAGCGTTTGTAAACCTATTGTCACAGAAACTTAAAAGGCTTCACTGCAGTTTTCCACCAAAATAAAAGCTCAATGGTTTAACTCTTGCTAGTGATGAAATGAAGACATACATATTGTAATTATTCTACTATAAAGTAAAATAATTAATATATTCATTATACTATGTATATATATATAAACGTAGCCTCAGTTGAAGGGTGTTTTTTGTCCTTCGGAGGCCATTGGAGTCAATTTTTGTTGAAATTTTGTTGAAATGCTAAACAGGAGAAAGGAACCCTTCTTTTTTGTCTTTAATGTGATGAGGTTTATAGAATTGGTAAGCAGTTCTGCTTAGTCCACACAAAGATCCTCAACGCCACAGATTAACACAAAGTTAACCGGGCCCTGATTCATGATGTCCTGATGCTGATCCACACACACACACATCAGTCGGGGAGACTGGTGGCCTTTCCTATGCTGCTGTTTTTTTGTGTCAAGCCTCATTTCTCGTTTGTGATGTGTGCTGGATGTGTGCTGTCATGACATGCCAGGAACTATTCCTCAGATGGTTCAGTCTTCTGCTGAAGATCCTGTTGAAATGTCACCATGTATTCGGAGGGAGAAGACGCTCTTGTCTGATGGAACAGGAACAACATACGGAACTGATCCGTTTTAACAGTGCAGACTGATGCGAGCAAAACTTTTCTAGTTTGTTTGACAGATTCAGGAAATTTTTTTTTTTTTTTTGTAGCAGTAGTTAAAAACGGAAGTGAAAGGCGTAACATTGGTTCCCTTTCGTAGTCACTCCGAGTTACGTCGGATGACGACGAATGGGGGTTTCGCTTAGAACACCTATCGACTTCGAGTATTACAAAACGAGCCAATGGCGATGAAATGCCATGGGTCTGCGGAATTTGCATAGCGTATCTCCGCCCCACCGCGTGGGTATAAAGGAGGACGCCGGCAACATGCAGGTATGTTTTCGCTTCGGAGCCAAGAATATTTCTTCACTCCACAATCATCTCTGACTTCGCTCTATGAGACGAGCTTCTCTCTCCGGTGTTGGTGTGACGGCGATCTGCAGCGAGCTCACAGTGCCTGCTGATCTGTGCAGTGATCTGCCAGTGTGTGTGTGTCTCCCTGTGCGCTTCAACATCGCGGAGTTTTTTTCTCCTCTCATAAAAGAGCTCGCACGCGGCACGTCTTTTTAAAGACGGCTCGCCCGTGCATTTCTGGTTGCAGCGGACTGGTATCGGACTCTGATGGGCACGAGCGCTGTCTAGTGTGTTTGGGCTTTGATCATGCTTGAACAGCGCTCGTGGATGACTCATGTTCTCTCTGGGAACGTGATCATCGCGTCATATATAGGTCGAGACTCGGTGAACTCGCAAGAGTGAGAGTCCCCTCATCCACTACCCGATCTTCGGCTGGTGGACAGGGTGACCTGAGGGTGTTGGTCTGGAACAAGGCGCCGACTCTGTGTCCACGCCCCAGCCCCCCCTCTTTAATGACGGTGCCCGCTAGCGAACTGATGATTCCACGAGTCTACCCACGGGTGGCCCGTGTGTTTTCATTTGAAGCTACAGAGGATGATGCTGTGTCTGTAGCAGCATCACTAGGTGGGCTTGATTCTTCTGGAAATGACGACTCTTCACAGCTGCCACCCCTTGGTGTGCATACGGCTGTGCCTGAGTCTGATCCGGAGATGATGGCCATGCTTTCCCGGGACGATTGGTTTTTGGGTGAGGCCGCCGACGCGTCCACGGCAAACCCCAATATCTTTCCTCCCGGACGTGCATGATGAGTTCACGGGTCCTCTCGTTGGTCTCATCCGCCTTTCCTCCCCTCAGGGGCCGCTGCCCATGGGTACACTGGGGTTCCCCCGGTTGAACGCTCTGTTGCCATGCTACTGTGTCCTCAGAGTGCTTCCCGGCGCAATCCTAAGCACCCGTCCAAGCCTGTAGTTCTTTTCGTCACAGTAATCTGTGGCGAAATCCTATAGTGCCACAGGACAGGCAGCTGCCTCACTGCATCCCATGACCGTTCTGCTGGTCTACCTGACCCAGACGCTCATGGACATGCAGGAGGGCGGGACTGACCCGAGGCTCTTCAGTGAGCTGCGCGCCGCCACTGACCTTGCTCTCCGAGCGACGAAAGTGGCCGTACGCTCTCGGAGTCAGGTGATGTTCACCAGTTTGGGGCTGACCGGTCTGATGTGCAAGATGTCGGGCGGACCCGTCTGCTCGACACCCCATCTCCCAGGTCGGCCTCTTCGGCGGTGCGGTTGAGTGCTTCTGCCCACAGTTCTCAACCGCCCGTGAGCAGATTGAGGTTATTCTGCCCGACGGCCCCGCCGTCCGCTCAGATCCCTCAGTCTGCCCACCGCCGAAGGCTCCCTCCCACGGTTCCAACCCCGCCCGTTCACCCGGGCCTGGCTCTGGAAGACCGTAGGGGGATGCCTCAGCCCTCTCCAGCCCCGCACCCCGCTAAACGCCGGGTTAAGCGGCACTTTTGAGATGGGCTGCTCAGAGATGAGACTCAGTTCTTTCCAGGAGTTGGTAGCAGGGCCACTCCTTTCCCCGGTGGAGGGCTGGGGAAGAATCCTTATTCAGGAAGAACTGACTCTCTCCTCTCTGAGCATACAGAGTTCTCGGACGACACAGAGCGCCGCCCACAAGCCGTGCTCTCCTCTTCCCCCTCTGCCCCAGAGGTGGTTGACACGGCGTGCCGTCCACGGACCGTTTCGCCCCTGTCCCCCTCTGTCGCCAGACCCCTGACAGAGCAGGCCCCCGTGGAACGCTGGTCCTTCCCTGGCCTCCTCTGTCAGGGTGCGGTTATGACCTTGCCCCCACACCGGGCCGCTATGCCGCCCTCGTCTGGGCTGGTCATTTCCGCTTCGCTGCACCACCGGGGGGACGTCTGTGGTTCTTCACTCCGCTGGCACAGTTGGGAGCCTGCACTAGAGCTCCCTATCTGTTCCGCTGGGTCGTGCGAACCATCGGCTCGGCTATGCGATTCAGTTCGCACGGTCTCCTCCCGTCTTCACGGGAGTCCGCTCCACTTTCGTCGGTGGCTATGCCCCTATCATGAGAGCGGAGGTTGCTCCCTACTGGCGAAGGGTGCGATTGAGACTGTCCCTCCAGCCGAGATGAGGTCCGGGTTAACTGTCCCTACCTCATTGTCCCGGAGAAGTCTGGTGGGTTACGGCCAATCCTGGACCTATGCATCTGAACCGCTCCCTTCTCAGGCTGCCGTTCAAGATGCTCCTGGCCAAACGCATTTCTGGATGTGTGCGGCCACAGGATTGGTTTGCAGCGATCGACCTGAAGGACGCCTACTCTTATGTCTCCGTTCTCCTTCGACTCAGACCGTACCTACGTTCTGCTGTCAGGGCGCGCGCATGTCAGTACGCTGTTCTCCCATTCGGGCTAGCCCTGTCTCCTCGCGCCTTCACAAGGTTGTTGAGGCAGCCCTTGTTCCTCCATGGGAGCACGGGGTTCGCATCCTGAACTATCTCGGTGACTGGCTGTCTTAAGCTCACTCCTGAGACCAGGTTTGTGAATACAGGGACCCAGTGCTCCGGCACCTAGCTCGTCTGGGCCTTCGGGTCAACTGGGAAAGGAGTAAACTTTGCCCCGTGCAGGGGAGCTCTTTTCTCGGCATGGACTTGGTCGCCTTCTCCACTCAGCCATTAAACAAGAGTGCGGTCCCACTGAAATTGTTTCAGAGGCTCCTGGGGCATATGGCATCTGCAGCTGCGGCAACGCCGCTCGGATTGCTTCATATGAGACCGCTTCAGCTGTGGCTTCGCGATCGAGTCCCGAGGTGGGCATGGCATCATGGCACGCTCCGAGTTACAGTAACTCCGACCTGTCGTCAGACCTTCACCCCGTGGTGGAACCTCAGTTTCTACGGGCCGGTGTTCCCCTAGAACGAGTTTCCAGGCATGTTGTTGTCTCCACAGATGCCTCTTCCACGGGCTGAGGCGCCATGTGCAACGGACATGCTGCCGCGGGCTCCTGGACAGGACCCCAGCGCCTTCTGCTTGTCAATTGCCTCGAGTTGCTGGCAGTACGCCTTGCCCTGCACCGTTTCCTCACGTTGCTCAGGGGTCAACACGTACTAGTCCGTTCAGACAATACCGCGACTGTAGCGTACATCAACCGTCAGGGTGGTCTACGCTCCCGCCGTATGTCGCAACTCGCACGCCACCTCCTCTTATGGAGTCAGAAGCACCTGAGGTCCCTTCGTGCTATCTACATTCCGGGAGATCGGAACTTTGCAGCCGACGAGCTGTCACGGTTTCGGCCCATCTCCTGCGAATGGAGACTCCATCCCCAGTCGGTTCAGCTGATTTGGGACCAGTTCGGGGACGCACAGATAGATCTGTTTGCCTCTCACGACTCGACCCATTGCGCCCTGTTCTATCCCCTGACTGAGGGCTCTCTCGGCACGGATGCACTGGCGCACAGCTGGCCGCGGGGCCTACGCAAATATGCGTTTCCCCCAGTGAGCCTTCTCGCACAGACCTTGTGCAAGATCAAGGAGGACGAGGAGCAGCTCATTCTGGTTGCGCCGTATTGGCCCACCCGGACCTGGTTCTCCGAACTGGTACTCCTCGCGACAGTACCTCCTTGGCCAATTCCTCTGAGGAAGGATCTCCTTTCTCAGAGACGGCACCCTTTGGCACCCTCGACCCGATCTCTGGAGGCTCCACGTGTGGCTCCTGGACGGGACGAGTCAGGTTTGAGTTCCCTGCCACCAGCGGTGGCGGCTACCATCACTTCCGCTAGAGCATCGTCCACGGGACATGTCTATGCGTTGAAGTGGAACCTCTTCGTCAACTGGTGCTCTTCTCGTCGAGAAGACCCCAGGAGATGCTCGATCTCTGTCGTGCTTTCCTTCCTGCAAGATGGGTTGGAGCGAAGGCTGTCTCCCTCCACCCTGAAGGTGTATGTGGCCGCTATCGCCGCATATCACGAAGCAGTTCAAGGTAAGTCTCTGGGGAAGCACGACCTGATCGTCAGGTTCCTGAGAGGAGCGAGGAGACTGAATCCTCCTCGCCCTCCTCTCGTTCCCTCTTGGGACCTCTCAGTGGTCTTAAATGCCCTGCAGAGGGCTCCCTTTGAGCCTCTGCAACCAGTTGAGCTTAAGTTCCTGTCTATGAAGACAGCGCTCCTGGTTGCATTGGCCTCCATCAAGAGGGTAGGGGACCTGCACGCATTCTCCGTTGACGAAGCGTGCCTGGAATTCGGGCCCGGTCACTCTCACGTGATCCTGAGACCCCGGCCTGGATATGTGCCCAAGGTTCCCACCACTCCCCTCCGGGACCAGGTGGTGGACCTGCAAGCGCTGCCCCGGGAGGAGGCAGACCCAGCCTTGGCACTGCTCTGTCCAGTACGCGCTCTCCGCGCTTACGTAGACAGAACGCAGTGTTTCAGGACCTCAGACCAGCTCTTTGTCTGTTATGGTGGGAGACTGAAGGGAAAGGCTCTCTCAAAGCAGAGGTTGTCTCACTGGATAGTGGACGCCATTGCTTTGGCTTACCAACAGCAAGGCCGACCGTGCCCCCTTGGTGTGACAGCCCACTCCACTCGGAGTGTGGCTTCCTCTTGGGCTCTAGCACATGGCGCCTCGCTGGCAGACATTTGTAGAGCTGCAGGCTGGGCGACACCCAACACATTCGCCAGATTCTATAATCTCCGAGTGGAGCCTGTGTCCTCTCGTGCTGGACCCGCTCAGGTGTCTTCGCTTGCTCGCCATTCCACTCCACGGACTGGATACGTGCGATTATTCCTTAGGTGAGCCTTCCTCTTTGAAGCCCTGAGTTCCTCCTGCACTGTTGACGCTGGCGCCAGTGTCTATTGCCTGGGCGTCGGCTAGGTGCCTCCGTGTGCATGGTTCCTCCCTGAGTAACCCCCACATGTGTATTTCCACTGTAAGCCTCCTTGAGCATGTGTCTTTCCCTTGGCAAGCCATCTTGCCCTCCTGGAGTTGAAAGTTGCCACCCCTCGGGCTGGTCACTTCAGTGTTCACCCATATGTAGCCCTCCGGCCATATGTGTATCTTAAGTCCTCCCTACGGGTAGGCATGCTGCGGCATATCTCCTCTGAGATATGCTTCCCAGTGTACCTTGGTATTCCTGTGTTAAGTAGGACTCCTTCGTCTGTGCCAGTATCACGACAAGGGGATCAGACTTTCGCAGGGCACTGGAAGACAGCTGTGAAGGTGGCGTGATTTCACGGGGACCCCCATTCGTCGTCATCCGACGTAACTCGGAGTGACTACGAAAGGGAACGTCTCGGTTACGTATGTAACCCTCGTTCCCTGAGTAGGGAACGGAGACGTTACGTCTCCCTGCCACTTCCGCTGTACCGCTGGGCAGACGCCTGAGTTCAGTCTCGGCTCCTCAGCGAAGACATACCTGCATGTTGCCGGCGTCCTCCTTTATACCCACGCGGTGGGGCGGAGATACGCTATGCAAATTCCGCAGACCCATGGCATTTCATCGCCATTGGCTCGTTTTGTAATACTCGAAGTCGATAGGTGTTCTAAGCGAAACCCCCATTCGTCGTCATCCGACGTAACGTCTCCGTTCCCTACTCAGGGAACGAGGGTTACATACGTAACCGAGACGTTATCCAGTATAGAAAACACATTTAAATGGCTGTACATTAGGAAAAAAAAGAAAATCATCATTATGCTATAACAGCATCTTTGTTTCCATCCATTTAACTTCAAAATCACTTCAGTCACTCTTCTGTTTTTTTCAACTCGATTTCCTTCATCGGTAATCATGTTCAAAGTGGTCAAATAAAAGAAACAATCTTTGATTTTACTTAAATTAAACATTTACATTATTATAATTCAACTGTGTTTGGAGTATTTCATTAATGCACAACGCACATTTCTTAATATTAAGCCCAATGTTTATTTTAATATCACTAATAGTAAGGATGGTATGATCTCTGTATAATATCAGTCTTTAAATGCAATATATTTAAAGTCAACCTAAAGTATTCTTGCTATAGTTTCACTTTAGCATCAATCAAATATATTTAGTTGAAATTCAGCACTATTTTTGGATAACTAAAGTACATTAAGGATACTATGCATCCTGATAAAGTTCCCTTGGCCTTTGGAAATAAAATATCCCACATCATCACATTCCCTTCACCATATCTAGAGATTGCTATGGTGTTATTTCAGTTAGCCTAATAGCTGGTGTGATTTGCATTGAGAGATGATCTTATGGAAAGTCCTCCATGCCAATACCTAGTGTGTGTGTGTGTGTGTGCGTGCGTGCGTGCGTGCGTGCGTGTGTGTGTGTGTGTGTGTAACTGCACGTTCTCAGCCCTGCTCAATCACATGTAAATCTCCACCTGATATGTCATGGCAACACAAGACAAACGAGAGTCAAAGCCTTTGACATCACTGACATCAGTCCTGAACAAAGTTCTTGAGGAAGTTCACTTTCTGAATGAGTGTTATGACAGAGTGGATGTTTGTCAGAGAATAACAGTTTCCTTGCAGATCAGTCAACGATCACAGTACATTCATTAAAGCTATAGAATTCAATCTCGTAAAAAAATAGAATAATCTAAAACTATTTGAATGTGAGTTTGATAGAAGTCGCTAGAGTGAAAGTGTCCTACGTTGTAGAATAATCAGACTATTTTAAAAGATGAATCAGAGAGTGCAGCATCATTGTGATTGAACGCTTATATAATAATATAATAATATATATATATATATATATATATATATATATATATATATATATATATATATATATATATATATATATAAGGCTTAAACACGCACTGTCCGTCAAGCCATTGGTTTTGAGCTCTGAAATCCAAGCCAAGAGCATGTTTTAAGTCTACAACACAAAATCCCAGGTTGCATTCGACTCACAATGCCTGCCAGAGAAGCTCTTGTACCTGTGAGAGACGTTGCATTCAGATTGAGCCGCTATGATACATGACAGTTTATCTGAATCTAGCCAGCCAGTTGTCAGGTGCGTCTCCGACAAGCACAAGAGCAGCAATGAACAACAGCAAATGAAACTAAAAGCGTGAAGACAAAAATGGCAAGAACATATCCGGTGTGTTAGGCTCATATAAGCTTGAGTGTGTAAAGTATGCAACAAAATGTTGAAAACAAGACAAAAAACATGATTTCAATAAGCCTCTGTCTTGCAATGTGCCCAAGGCCGTAGGCTGTACCATACAGTTGTTCCCTTAGAGAGACATTATCCCAAAGTTCTCCCTTTCCAAGATAGATAGATTGTTTTTTTAATGCCATGTCAGCATCTAAGGCTATTTTCATGGCAAAAATTAAATGACAAAAATACAGATATTAATATAAATACAATGAAACCAAGCAAACAAATACAACAAATATCATATTTTATATATATATATTTTTAAATTAACCTATAATAAAAAATCCAAAACCTTTTCAAGCATAATCTTACTAAATACGTCCTTAAGTGAAATAACTTCATAAAAGAGAATTTTACTTGTATTAAACCCAGGACATTCCAATAAAATAATTTAACACAGAGGGGAATCTTACAAAACATGCATAGAGTTGCGTCTTCACATTTAAGCAAAAAAGCATGAGTCACAACGTCTGGCGAAAACCACTTGATCAGATCTAGTTTTAAGAGTGGCCTTTCCAAGAAATGTTGACATTTTTAAATCAGATATGCAAACGCCTGCCTTCATTGTTAATAAAACAAATCTCGTTGAATGCAGAATGTGCATCTGAATGGTGACGTTTAGTGTGTTTCTCTCTGTAATGCATATCGGCTCATATAGATTCTGTTAAGGGGTGTTTGGTGTGGGAATAGAAAGTTGAATTTTGAAAACAAGAAAAATCTATAAAGAGTTCATTACCAGGCAGAGCCGAAAGTAACTGATAATGATAAAATCAATTTCAATTCTGACTTCATATCGACCAGGCACATTTCTTTGATATTATTGAGTTATTACTAAGTGGTTGAAGAGCTTAAATGGACTCAATTAGTCATTGGTTTTGTTGGATGTCAGTCAACTCGTGCCAAAAGAATCGAGAGATGACGATAAAGACGGAAAATTAGACAGTGAGTCATTCCCGTTCGCAACCACAGGAGACAGTAACATTGTGAATGAATTCGATATGCATGTTGTTTACCAGTAATAAAGCTGCTTAACTGTGCTAACACTCATAGATCTCTTCTGGGAACAAAGAGACCCAGTAAAACATCTCTCTGGCCTCTCAATGGTAGTTGGGCTTGGCTTTCATAGATCATAATATGTTGTCTTTTTGGTAGCCAAAACCCACAAATCAAACATTTCCCATCAAAGACTCACTTCTTGAAAACAGCAATCTCATTTATTAGCTTAGAAAATATAATGTGTGTTGTTTACTTAATTTTAATTTTGTGTCGTTTGAAACCTGTACAAATAATACACTGTTGGAAGTGAAAAGAATAAACAATTGTGCTTTAGTATCAATATATATATATATATATATATATATATATATATATATATATATATATATATATATATATATATATATATATATATTGATACTATAGCATAATTTTATATATAAAACATGGTTACACTTTATTTTAAGGTGTCATTGTTACAGTGTAATTAAATATTTAAGTACAGTGTAATATTCATTAACTAAATGTACTTACTATAGGGTTAGGGTAGGATTAGGATTTGGTTGAGAGTTAATTGCATGCAATTATGCATCATTTACTGTTATTACTATGGTAATTACATGTAACATATGTAGCAAGAACACTGTAAAATAAAGTGTTACCTAAAACAATATGTATATATATATATATATATATATATATATATATATATATATATATATATATATATATATATATATTTTTTTTTTTTATTTATTTTTTTATTTATTTTTTATTTTTATTTTTTTTGGCTGAGATATCGAGAGACGGCTCATTGCCGAATAACTTTCCCAGCTGACAGGAAAAGTTCTCAGTAATGTTAATACATCAGTCATTCAGAGCTGGGTTAGCTGAGTTATTACAATAGAGTTATAGTGTGGGAAAAGAGTAGAATTACCAAACTACCAACAAAACCTCATGGCAGTTCATAACTATTTTACATTTTGGCAAATTGGTTGCTTATTTGTATGAATTTGTACACATTCAATGCATTATACACTTCATTCATACATTTTCATATAATCCAGAGATGATTATTTTTAGTGCTGGAGCTTTTTCATAAGATTCACATCTGACATATACAATTGCCACTTTGTAAAATAGTTATGTTTCCACTGTTATTACACAAATCTTATTATCAAAACTTGCTAAATGACAACATACATTTTTAGGGATGAACCGATTTTGGCCGATACCGATCATTATTAATTAATTAATTATTATTTACACCGATATATTGGCCGATAAATCTAAATCTAAATTTTTACATACTTTTTGAGAGCCTGATTACAAATCCAAAAGTCTCAACATTAAAATCCATGTCCTAAGCACACAATTATGTTTTCATTATACTTTTATGTAGCCAATATGACAGACTTGAGCTGTGCATGTTGCACTAATTTTCCTTTTTTGAAGTGATTCCAATCATATTTCAAGCAATTGAAAACCATAATGCGCAATCTAAATGTCTGCTGAAGGAAATAATACATTATTTCTCAAATATAATATATCGGCTACATTTTCTCATCAGGCTGATGAAGATAACATTAAAAATGAACATATATCGGCCGATACCAATATGTTGGCCAATATATTGTGCATCTCTAATAATTTTGTTTTCAGAGTTTCGTTTCACTGCATTGGTGACGAAAGTCAACCGAGGCAAGCATAGTATCAACCCAAAGACAGGTTTATTAAAATAAATCCAAAATGAACAAAACAAACAGATGACTTTATACTTGACGATAACCATAATGTAACTAGTGATGGGCCGGTTGATACCGGGGCTCCGGAGCTCCGACGCAGTTTTCAAAGCACTTTTGTATCACACAGTGTACCGATGCTTATATCGAAATGACAATACCACGTGATTGATGACGTTTAAAGCTTCGAACGTCATGTAGTATCGGAAGGTCGGGATAGCTGGTTTGAAATAAATTGGCGCGACCTCATCTGATGCATAAAAAGGGAAATGATTATGGAGGAGGCATTATTTAAATGATTTAACACTACACTTCCCTATAACATGTATATATATTTTTTTGAAAACGAACACCCTAAATATTTTTTTCAATTCCTATAATTATGATCACATACTTGTATATTTTAGACTATGGATCAATATGTGAATCTGTTGACCAGGCTACACGACACGAGTTGTGGTCGCATTAGCACATATTAATTTAAATGTGATTAGATCAGAAGATAGAACTGTATTGATTCCACTCGTGTCACAGATTTCCGAAGCTTGGTTTGGTCACATGCTTTTTCTGTTCTGCTGTGATTTGTTAGATATGGAGGAGAAAACAAGTGTGACCACCAGATGTCACTAATGCGCATTGTGTTAAAGGGATAGTTGACCCAAAAATGTAAATTCTGTCAGTATTTACTCTCCCTCATGTTGTTCAACCCCGTAAGACTTTCGTTCATCTTCGAAACAGGAATTAAGATATTTGTGATTAAATCTGAGAGCTGGATCACTCCTCCATAGGCTTCTTCAGGGATTGAAACTTGCCGGCCCCGAAAAGTTATTAAAGACATCGTTAAAATAGTCCAAGTGACTACAGTGGCTCAATCTTAAGTTTATCAAACGACGAGAATACTTTTTGTGCGCAAAAACAAACAAAAATAACAACTTTATTTCAACTATTCATTTCCTTCTCTGTGGGTCTCGAGTGAGTTCACTAGTGTAACAGCGCAGCGCTTCTGTGTTGTACGTCACACGTAGGCTCACTATTGGCCGACGCTGGTCATGTGTGTGATGCGTGTTACGTACAACACAGAAGCGCTGCGCTGTTACACTAGTGAACTCCCTCGAGGCCCAGAGAAGGAAATCAATAGTTGAAATAAAGTCGTTATTTTTGTTTGTTTTTGCGCACAAAAAGTATTCTCGTCGCTTGATAAACTTAACATTGCTAGACAAGAGACAATGACCAAACAAGACACCTGTGAATAATCAAACAATCAACCAATGAGACAACAGGACACATGACCAGAACAACCAATGGGAACATAACACGAGAAAAGGGAAGCACATGACATGATCAAATGAGGGAGTCACATGACAAACAGGAACCATGACTTCGACTTAACTTCAAAATAAAAAAAAAACATGAAACATGAACATGAAACAAAACAAAAATTACACATGACCACATTACACATCCTTATAGACAAAAGCACAACAATATCTCAAGTCTTCTAAAGGCATATTATAGGTTTTGTGTGAGGAACAGACTGCAATGTAAGTTATAGTTCACTAATAATATTTCCTCATACATTCATAATTCACTAAATGTTCTCTTTTATTAAAGATTTAATATTTTAGTACAATGTAGTCTAGTACAATTTTAGTTCCCTGTGGGTTAGTCTTGACACTCATTAATCAACTTGATGTTTATGATTCGGATTTGAATCACAGATCAGAAGTTGAGCACATCAACTCTGAAATGCATGAATACTAATTTTGTTTCTCCTCACTTTAATAACTCCCTGCATCGGACCGTTGATCAAAAGAAACCCACTCATGAGTGTCACAAACACAGTGACGACTCTTCTCACATTTTAATCCGACAGCACATCTGTCAGCACATCGTTGCATTTCCACGGGAAGAGGAAGAGGAAGAGTGTGTTGTGAGCGTCAACATGCTCGGCTGACTGCAGGAGTTCATTCATTAGCAAGCAGAGAGACGGCCATGCATGATTCATGACACCAGCGTTTCCACTGCACACACACTGCACACACACACTGCCGACACAAACCTCATCAGATCTCTGCTCCAGTCACAGCACAACAATACAGTTACTTATGCTGGAATTCACCAATGTGATCTATACACTAATACAAATGTGCTAATGGCATTTTTTTGTTTTTGTATATTCCAGTGAATGCTTAACCAATATGGTGTGTGCAAAACAAAATACAAGATTATCCATAACAAGTGAATGATTAAAACAGTAACTATAAACACATGTTGCCACGTGTATTCCTGAAAATAATGAGGCTTAAAATGTGCCACATTGAAACAATTAAACTCCACTTATCCTTACACCCCGCTGTATTTACAATGCATTATACTGGTATTCTTAATGCATTATAATACATGCATAATGCCAAATAAACAACTTTATAATGTGTTGTACCATTTTAAAAATGGTATTTTAAAATACCATTTAATTATGTATTATTGTATACACAGATATACAATTTTCTCTAACTATTCTGATGTTGACGATAGTTTTTTCAGTCTTGTGGCTATAATTTCAAAACAGCATGCATTTGATAGCTTGTCCCGATGCAATGTCTCCTCCCATAGCCTTCGACTGTACATACATTCCTTAAAAGAGTGTTAATTGACCGTCACAAAATTCTAATTTTGTGACTAAAAAATTGTGACTTAAAATTAGTCTAAAATCTCCTCAGTTGCATTGATATTCATAAGAAGTGGGCCCTAAATTCAGTTTGTCTCAACAAAAACTAACAGACAATTTCACACCCAATCAAATCAATTAAACATTAAATGCGTCCTTAATATATGCTAATGTGATCCCAATGTTTTATTTCAGACTCCAGCTTCATTCAGGGAATATTACGAGACCAACCCCCTTTTTTTAATTGAATTTCGAAGCTTAAGTGTTAATTGGCTTATCATTGATTGTCGCCTCAAACAAAGCAGCCACTAACAATAACAACAGCAGAGCAGAAAACAGCACAAACTGCCTGTGATTTATAGATAACAGCCAACGGAGTGATTGTTTTCAACTGCACATTATCCATTAGTGATTTCTTTATAACAATGCAAATTGTTCTGTTCAGTTGATGAAAACTCTGAAAGAAACAGCTTTTTCAATGTTGATTTAATGCAAATGAAAAATGTTAAAATTTGGGTTTTAAAAAAAACTATTTAAGATTTTTTTTTTTTTAAAGTCAGATTTTAATATAATAGTGCAACTAGCAGGGAATGTTCTGGAAAAAATATTAACAAACGTTCTTCCAATAACGTTAATAGAACATTCATTCAGAGTAATCTGGTCTTTAATAATGTTCTCAAAACATTAGCACAAAAACATTATTTATACATCTTTCATGGAACGTCTTTATCTAAAATGTTTTAGTTGGATGTTCGTGTAACATTTTTTAAATGTTCTTCTTGTTTAAGAATGTTCAAAGAACATTCAAATGTAACACATTCTCATAATGTTTGCAACATTATAAAATAGAATGTTCACTTAACTTTCTTTGGAAGTTTGTTTCCACCACAGAAAAAAAAAACGAATAAAAAAGGAAATTGCAACTTTTTAATCCCGCAATTCGGAGAAAAGAAGTCAGAAATGCGAGATGTGAGATTAAAAGTCGAATTTATCTTCTTTTTTTTTTTTGTGGCGAAAACAAGATTCCATAACTTTCACATAACCAAGAATTAAAAACAAAACAAAAAGAACTAAAGAACATTTTGAATTGTAAAATGTAATGGAAACGTTAGCAAAACATTCTTCATCATATCTTTGTTAGCTGGGAGAGTTGACTGTAATGAACGTGAAATGATTTCAACAGTGTTGCATAAACAGATGAGCGTCATTGCTAGAGGTCAAATACTAGCGTAAGATTTCTGCACTTTTCCTTGCATTGATTAAACACTGCTGATCATGAAACAGTTCTCGGTCTTTCTCTCCGATCTATGTTTGTCTGTTAAACATAAAAAAAAAATCATTGAAACCCCAGTGCTGATGCATAAACACTCATTTGTATCACTTCACTGCTGCTATACTGAATAATTACCAGTATTATGTGTGTACGTGCATTAATTATGTAAAGCCTAAGATAGCTACAAATCCCTGGGAGAAAAAACATGTAAATGTACTAATTCTATCTTTTCATTTTTCACTATATGTTTTCTCAGCAATGCATATAATCCAGATTATAACCTTATGATTCAATAACAGAGGTCCACCCTGACAAACAGACTGAACCTGAAAGCAATGTGTTCCTTTACCTGTTACTTAATCGGATAACTCACTTTATGAACATCTTGGCTAAGAGATTGTGGAGGAGAGAAGTCTTGCTCTTTAAATCTGTGAACACACCAGGCGGTGACTTTTTACACCTAGTTCTGACACACACCTACGTCTCAGCAAATCTGTCTCTCTCATTCCCTACGCTTGAGGGTTTCTCGCACCCAGTCTATATAATGCTGCACATGAGTGTGTGTACATCTTATCTCCTGACAGTCCCGTACTGTGAATCTCTGCGAGTTTCAGCACAGCATCATGCTCCATTTCCTAGAAACCACTAAACTAACCTGCAGCACTCGGTGCGATATGATTTATTGCCTCAGCCGGAATGGGAATGTGCAGCACACTATACTTTTCAAGTTCTGGAAATGGATTTTATTTTGGAAGTGCATTCATTTGAATACAATGTAGCAACGGTGAACTGCATTCCAGCGAGAAGTATAACTAAGAAGATTTGAACACACTGTGCATCATTTTCAGGTCAACACCCCCTCGTGCCACTGCTCTGATAAATGTTTCAGCTCAGAAATGAAAATTAAAGCATGCCGTCGCATGAACGTGACTGCTATAAAATCCTGTCAAACCTGAGGTGAAATACTGAATCCATGAACGCAGAGCGTATGAAATTTCTGCTTAGTTTTCAGGTTTTGACTCTTGACTTTTAAAGTGTTCAAATGATGTATTGCTTGTAAAGGGCACTGTAAAAACACACTGTAAAAATATAAACCTAGTTGCCAAATGTTGTTTGATCCTACATTAGTTGTTTCACTGAGGGAAAGTTGCTACATTCTTATAGTTCAGTCACAATTTGAAGCTTTTAAAAAAAGACATGCCTAATGTGCATTTGTACTTAAAAATCTTAAAATTACATATATAATTATATATGCAGTATATATATATATATATATATATATATATATATATATATATATACATATATATATATATATATATATATATATATATATATACTGTACTTGCAGATCATTTAATATTAGTGTATACAAAATTAAAAATCTTTTTTTTTTAAAGTACTAAATTGAAACTTCTTTACAAATGTGTAATTACAAATATATTTAAATACATGAAATAGAAGTTTTAATGGAAATAACATTAAATTATATTTTAGTTTGCTTGTCAGTGCATTCGTCAGCACACTTTAACCATATTTCAAAGACAGTGTGAAAGATGTACTTAAAGAGCATATTAGAGGTAAAAAAAAATCAAAATTAATATATAACCTTGAATGAAAATACCATATGAAAAGTTAATGCTGGATATAAAATGTTTTAAAACGACATAAGGGCACTAATTTAGTAGATAAAGTGAGCGTTTCTTGGACTGCTCGTAAAAACTGCTTTTTTTTCAACATCGCGTCATTGTCACGACAGGGAGCCTCAGCTCAGTGCAGACTGCAGAGTAGGCTGAGAGCTATCGTGAGTCAGTGTGGTTTCGGTAGTTTTTGTATTTTAATTTATCATCATCATGGTAAATTATTGTGTTTGTGGAGGTTGCAAAAACTCCGGCCCGTCAGGACATTGAGTCCACAGGTTTCCATAACAAGAAAAAGGACGGCGCTATATATCTTTCGTTCCTGGTGGGGGTTGTGCAGGTGAAGAGACGGGATTTCTCTTCCGCATCGGCTTCGAAAAACGCGGTCGTGTGTAGCATTCACTTCAGATCGTAGGATTATCATCCCGGCGATATGATGGAGTTTAACATGGGATGCCGAAGCAAGAATACTGATCGTCTTATACTGTACCAATGGCATCAAATAGTGTGATATAGGTAGTCATACCCTTAATAGAGGCAACTTGTAATTGAAAAAGAAAATTACTAGGTTGTTTAAATATTCAAATCTTTAATTTTCTGTTTATGTTATAACCCAGGTGAAAAATATGTGTTAAAAATGTACTTTAGTATGTTTTTAGTACAATGCAAACATACTCAAGTATAGTTTTTATACATTTAATAGTATTTACCCTAAACATACTCATGTCTGCTGGCCTGATATACGATGGTAATAATCTGTACAATATTGTGAGCACAGTGTATATCGTTAACGAACGTGTATATCTAAGTTATAAGCTAACACTGGTTTCTCACCGAGACACCTCTCCTGTTCTCCACTGGTTCTCCTCACACCACAACTCAATTTGTCTCTGACCGTTCTGTCTAACATTAATCCTGGCCTGTCCCTGCTCTCTTGGCAGCATAGCAGGCTCATAATTGTACGACTGTGGTCCGTCATACGAGTAAGTATTTCCTCAGCGTCCGAAATGTCATTGCGATCCATTATTTTCCTGTTGTCTGAATCGACCACTCTCCCGCTCGTTACGTCACGTCCGCCACGCCCATTTTCAGACGCGGAAGTAACATTTTCTCACAAAAACGTCTCCAGAAGCTTCTGTAGCGTATTTATAAGTATATTTTAAAGAAAATATAGTTCCTACATAATTTTTCTATACATTGACTCGTTGGGTCCTCTAACCTGCGATATGCCCTTTAAGTCCTTCTAAAGTCGGTCAAAAAAACTGCCTTTAATATAAATTTAAGCGTTTTTATTTAATTGTAATTAACATGCAGTTAATTTGCACATAGCATTTAGTTTGCACTTAAGTATATAATTTTAAAGTTTAATATTTTTGCAATTGTACTCTATTTAAAAGTACACTAAAGTTTACTTATTTTTACAAGGGCTGTCAGTTGTAGCAAAAGCTTTAGCAGACACAACTAAAAATTTCCCATCACACACAAGAGATTCGAGGTTAGATATGGTGTAGAATCATAACCTTCCATTTTCAATCATCTAAAGATAACCAGGACACAACTTAATTTAGAAATGCATCTCTACGCTTTCAGGAATTGTGGCGGAGACACAGTGGGGTGTTGCTGTTGTGTGAGGCACGCACCACCCCCCCGCGGGCCAGTGAAGCACACACACATACACAGTTTACATAAGAGAGATTCGGCCCTCCCACAGCTAGCAATGGTTCTTCCCCGCAGCCTGAGGCCTCTTACAGCCACATGTGGTCTGGAGCAAACGCAATGTGAAAAACTCAGTCATAATCACACTTCATTTGCTGAACCTGCCAACACCTGCAGTAAGAGTCAAGTGTCTCTAAAACAACCATGATATTTCACCAGGAGCTCTATATGTGTGTGTGTGTGTGTGTGTGTGTGTGTGTGTGTGTGTGTGTGTGTGTGTGTGTGTGTGTGTGTGTGTGTGTGTGTGTGTGTGTGTGTGTGTGTGTGTGTGTTGTGTGTGTGTGTGTGTGTGTGTGTGTGTGTGTGTGTGTGTGTGTGTGTGTGTGTGTGTGTGTGTGTAAAGTTACTAGCACACAAACATTTGTGGATGTTTCAACACAGACATTGAAACCTAGAATAACAACATCCAACGTGGATTTCCATAGCCGAACAGCTGCATGCAAGACTCACACCACCAAGTGCAATGCCAAGCGTCGGATGGAGTGACGAATCACACTCTGGCGAGTCTGGGTTTGGCGGATACCAGGAGAACATTACCTGTCTGACTGTACAGTTTGGTGGAGGGGGGGTTATGGTGTGGGGTTGTTTTTTAGGGGCTGGGCTAGACCTCTTACTTCTATTGAAGGGAAATCTTAATGCTTCCGCATACCAATACATGTTGGCCAATGCTATGCTTACAGGTTAGTGGGAAGAGTTTGGGGAATACCCTTTTTATTCCAGCAGGACTGTAGCCTGGCTCCGCCCTACTACGTACTTCCGCTCAATTTTCACTTTCCTTCAGTACTAGTCTGGGATTGTGCTGTAGTCTTTGATTTTCTCCGGTCAATTTTTTACCGGGCCAATCAGCGAACAGAGGGAGTGGCTGAGAACAATGACGTTGATGTTGTGCGTTATTTTGAGTTGTAGTTCAGTAATGGCAGCGGATAAAGATGCGAGCGAAACCATTCGGCCCGTTGTGCAACACTGCCTAATATCAATAAGTTAAAGCTGGAGCAAGAACAATCTTTGCTTAGTTTTGTTGGTGGCCATGATGTTGTGGCCCTCCTCCCCACAGGGTTCGACATGACAGACATCACAACCAAACGTTAGCGATTGGTTATGGCAGATCCAGAGTGACTCAGGGCAGATCCAATAGTTTTAGACTTCAATAGAGTTCCCGCCTACAAGTAAGTTAACGCTTGTCAATGGAGCGGTGCCAGACTCTATGTACAAATGAAATGTACGAGAGTGTGGTAGGACCAGGCTAGCATGATTGTTCCCCAGTGCAGAAAGCATAAAGACATGGTTGGATGAATTTGGTGTGAAAGAACTTGACTGGCCCACACTGAACCCAGACCTCAACACCTTTGGGTTGAATTGGTACGGGGATTGTGAGCCATGCCAACATCTCGCCCAACATCAGTTGACCTTACAAATGTTCCGCTGGATGAATGGGCAAACATTCCCACAAAAACACTCCAAAATGTTGTGGAAAGCCTTCCCAGAAGAGTGGAAGCTGGTATAGCTGCAAAGGGGGACCAAGTCCATATTTATGTCTATGTATTTAGATTGCAATGTAATTACAGTCCCTGTTGGTGTAATAGTCAGGGGTCCCAATATGTTTTAGGTCAGGGGTCCCAATATGTTTTAGCTGTAATTATATATATATATATATATATATATATATATATATATATATATATATATATATATATATATTGGTCCCACTTTAGATTAAGTGGGTTTAAGTACTATGTACTTACATCGAAAAATAAGTACAATGTACTTATTGTGTTCAGGTTGTATTGTAGAACACTTTTGCTGCATTGAGATGTGATACTGGTAAGGTTAGGGTCAGGTGTGTGTGATATGGGTAAGGTTAGGGTCAGGTGTGTGTGTGATACGGGTAAGGTTAGGGTCAGGTGTGTGTGATACTGGTAAGGTTAGGGTCAGGTGAATGTGATACTGGTAAGGTTAGGGTCAGGTGTGTGTGATACGGGAAAGGTTAGGGTCAGGTGTGTGTGATACTGGTAAGGTTAAGGTCAGGTGTGTGTGATACGGGTAAGGTTAGGGTCAGGTGTGTGTGATACTGGTAAGGTTAGGGTCATGTGTGTGTGATACTGGTAAGGTTAGGGTCAGGTGTGTGTGATACTGGTAAGGTTAGGGTCAGGTGTGTGTGATACGGGTAAGGTTAGGGTCAGGTGTGTGTGATACTGGTAAGGTTAGGGTCAGGTGTGTGTGATACGGGTAAGGTTAGGGCCAGGTGTGTGTGATACTGGTAAGGTTAGGGTCAGGTGTGTGTGTGATACGGGTAAGGTTAGGGTCAGGTGTGTGTTTACTGGTAAGGTTAGGGTCAGGTGTGTGTGATATGGGTAAGGTTAGGGTCAGGTGTGTGTGATACGGGTAAGGTTATGGTCAGGTGTGTGTGATACTTGTAAGGTTAGGGTCAGGTGTGTGTGATACTGGTAAGGTTAGGGTCAGGTGTGTGTTATACTGGTAAGTTTAGGGTCAGGTGTGTGTGATACTGGTAAGGTTAGGGTCAGGTGTGTGCGATACGGGTAAGGTTAGGGTCAGGTGTGTGTGATACGGGTAAGATTAGGGCCAGGTGTGTGTGTGATACGGGTAAGGTTAGGGTCAGGTGTGGTGGGATGGGTCGGTTCAAGGTTGGGTTAAGGTGTAAGGGAAGGGTCAACTGTAATTACAAATGTAATTACATACATTAATTACAGCTGTACTTACATACAGGTATTTTTAAAATATAGGTACAATGTAAAAACATGTATGTCCACAATAAGTCCATTGTATCAAGTTTTTAATTTCAATGTAAGTGCATAGTACTTAAAGCCACTTAATTGTATTTTAGATTTTAGCACTTATAAATTTCAGATAGTTACCAACCATCATAATATTTATACTGCTTTATTTCAGCTGTATTTAAATTAATGAAAATGATTTTAATAGATTTAGATTTAGTTAACAATAACAACACTGGTTTTATACACAACAGAAAAAAGTGTAATTTCTTCTTTAATCTCATTTATTGTGAACATAATAAATTCAACAATTGAATTAAAACGATTTCTATGTATCTTATCTCATTTATGTTTTAGATGTTGTCAGTGCTTAGACGATGTATGTTTTTGTGTCTATGCAAATGTACAGAAACACGTGTGTGTTAGAACTACACTTTCCACACAAATACGAGTGAGTGCTGAGATCACACTGAATATTTGGCAAAGGTGAAATACACCTGATGAATATATTACTCAAGTATGTCTTCCATATAATGAGTGCTTGATGGCTTGCACTGAAGAATGTAAAATTATTAACCTTGGATTAATGATTTTGAAAGGTGAAACGCAATAAAACATTCCGGGTTCAAAGTATTTCTGGAATAGCAAAATATTCAAATTTTTTACTGAATCGCATATTCAAAGAGACATAATGAGCAACATGGCTAAGCAGCCTTTTCTTTAGCTCTTTTATATGAATGCAAGATAATTTACATGACAAACTTTCTAATGTTTTTTTATATTATTAAATCTTAAACAGCATGGTTTCTAGGATATACTAGATTCGTTTCAGAAAGTATAAATATCTAGTATTGCTGAAACCCCAGACACTTGCATAATAACAGACATTTCCCAATAAAACATTCATGCCTTTTATGAAAAAATAATAACGAATATATCCACAGCAATAAAGCCGATGTGAATATATCCTGAAGCCTCGGCTCTGCCAGGATCTGCCAAGTGTGTGTTGTGTTTTCATCCTGAACGGGAAGCGAGCATATCGAGCGGGATTCTGTCGGCCCGTGTCGCTGTATCACATGACCAAAATAGATGGCCCCTGTCAGTCATTATTAGAAGGCCGTTTCATTTCTCGCTGGCATTGGCGTTTGGCTAACCAGCTTTGTGTCGGCCCTGCAGAGTGCACTGTTCGTATACCTGCATAATGAATAGAGACGGGCAGCATTTTTGCAAATGCAGTTCCAGTGAGTACTGAAAGCAAATGCCACTGCATCTAAGAGTAAAAAGCAGCTTTGCTCTTTAGCATTGTATCGATGGCTGCAGAGACAAAACGCTTCATTCGGAGCCATAATAAGATTCTTCACCTCTACAGAGCCACGGCTGCGTTTGCACAGGGTTTCGAGCTGAAGTGTAAACCACAGGACTCTGCAGGGTTAAGCAGGCAAACGCTGAACATGTTGTGGGTGGCTGAGGGTTAAAGGTAGCAGCAGGTCAGAAAGTCAAGTAGCTCTCAGTAGTCTCGGTCTCAGGCGGCACTTTCATGGACCTCTCAGTCCGTTCTACACTGGAAAAAGTGGTAATCTGCTATTTCTACCCTAAAGAGGTGTTTTTTACTTGATTTAACCCATAATGTTACATACAGTACACATTGAATATGACATGAATATGAAATAGTGGCAACTGGATATACCAACGCTATCTCATGACCATTTCTGATGAGTATAAGATGTCTAATTTTATCTAAACCCACGTGATGGGTAGGTTTAGGGGCGGGGTCAGCGGTAGGTCATTCGTACGAATTCATATGAATTGGGCAACTCGTAAAATATATACGATTTAGCAAAAATCATACGAATTCGTATGAGTAAGGTCAAATGAATTAGTACGAATTAGCCACCTCGTAAAATTTGTACGAAATACCGTGAGATCGGGTAGGATATACACATGTTTTTACAATGCACACAAGATCTAATTCTCTGAAATTTAAGAAATTTGTGGGGTAACATGTTTATTAGACGTGTAAAGTCCTCTTTAAATGATATAAATGTGTCACAGAGATTTTCCCAGAAGTGCTTTATATAAAACAAAATGGATACTTTAACTTCAGGTGATTGATTCTACTACAGATGCTTTTAAGTCTGTACTTATTATATCTGCTGCCTTGATTCATCAATATATTTTCCCAGAACAAAACAAACAATCTCTCTGAAATAGAGCTTTTATTCCTGTTTGAAATCTATCATGTAAACCAGTCTACCCTAGATTGGTTTTAAAAAAGTCTGCTTCTTCTATGTCCATGCTGTGGACAATAATTCTATGTGATCAACTATTGCAGATTAACAACATAAACTGGTTTAGATGTGTTGGCTTACATGTTGGTGAAACAAACCCTTACTATGCCGATAACGAAAAATTGCAAAATATCGGCCGGTATATGTATATATATAATAACATGTATATACATATATCGGTTTTGACAATTTCGGTTAAATACTAGTTGAGTTTTTTTTATGTTCATGCTTTGGACAATTATTCCATATGGTCAACAATTGCAGATCAATAAAGACTGGTTTAGACTGGTTGCCTTATATGTTGGTAAAACAAACCCTTCTTATGGTGATAATGAAAAAATGGCAAGTATTGGCCAATATATATCAGTTTTGAAATATTGGTTAACCAGTAGTTGAGTTTTTATTTTATTTTTTATTTCAGTCATGCTGTGGCCAATGTTTCCAAGTGAATCAACTACTGCAGATCAACAACATAAACTGGTTTATACTTGTTGTCTTACATGTTGGTCAAACAAACCCTTTCTATGCTGATAACGAAAAAAAAGCCAAATACCGGCCGGTATATATATGGGTTTTTGACAATATCGGTTAACTACTAGTTGAGGTTTTTTTTCCATGCCGTGGACAATTATTCCATATGGTCAACTATTACAGATCAACAAAGTCTGGTTTATACTGGTCGCCTTACATGTTGGTCAAACAAACCCTTTATATGCCAATAATAAAAAAAGCCAAATTTGACTGATAAATACAATATATCGGTTTTGACAATATCGGTTAACAACTAGTTGAGTTTTTTTTTTGAGTTTTTTTTTTTGTTCAGGCTGTGGACAATTATTCCAAGTGATCAACTATTGCAGATCAACAGCATAAACTGGTTTAGACTTGTTGCCTTACACGTTGGTCAAACAAACCCTTTCTGTTATTCAGAATATTCTACAAAGTGGGCAGCTTTTATGCCGACATTCAACGGAATATGTGAGACATGATGCTATAATCTAGTTTTACTCAAAAGTTATTAAAACTTCTGAATAAAAATAGTACAGATGTGTCCATAAAAAGTGCAGCTGACAGCACCCCTTCACACCACCGCAAAAGTGAGGCTAAGTAGATCCGTCGAAGCCATCCAAGCCTCGTTTGTTCCAGAAACAGACAGGCGCACTGTCAGTTTTGCTGTACTGGCGTTCATCTGCTCTGTGGCTAATTACCTGTTCCAAGTGTAAAAACAAGAGCGGATGGCGCAGACGGGCTGAAATGCTGACAGCGGGGTATCACCTACGAACTCAAAGTGACTGGAAGAGCTGTCCGGGAAGCAGACCCTCAAACACACAGCATCAGATGCCCACCTAGCATTAGTTGCACCGTTGGCACTCTCTCCCTCACCCATCAGCAGAGTTTGAGTGTCAGACCTCTGTTAGATTGTGATACTGAACACTGTAGGGAGAGCCCTAATTGGCCCAAATCTCCTCATAAGCACAGGGCATGCAGCTTCTTCCCTGGAGTCGTGCAGATATTGCGGTGGAAAAGTGTATTGCGGCATTGCGACGGACGTTGGCTTGATCACAACTGGCGTTTGAACAACAGTAATTTTTTTAATAGGGCTTCTGTCACTGTGGCTTTAAGTGAAGTGGAATATGATTATCATATTCTTATGGAAAACAGCAGATAAATGGTGGATTCATATCCAAAATATGTGTATCATCAATCTCTCAAGTGGCCTTTGTCCTGAAATCTCACAGAGATTTTCCCAGAAGTACTCTATTCAAAAAAATATATATGCTTCAGCTTCAGATGATTGATTCTACTACAGATGCTTTTAAGTTTATACTTATTATATCTGTTGCCTTGATTAAAAGTGGTTTATCAATATTATTTCCCAGAACAAAACAAGCAAACTCTCTGAAAGAGACTTTTTGAAATATATCATGTAAACGGAGCAGCCTACCCCAGATTGGACTCATGAGAAAAAAAAGTCTGCTTCTGGATGTTCAGCCAAAAAAGAAAAAGAAAAATGTCATCATTTACTCACCGTCATATTAGATGATATTTCCAATGATCGTCATCAGCAGATAAGTTTTTTTTTTTTTTCAGCCGATAAGTAAGGAAGGCGAGACTTTTTTTATTACAACACCGGGACTTTTATTGTGACTGTGTCAAAAGCACAGACACACAGGAACTCAAATTATCTGTCTACATTAGTTTACTGTCTTTGTTTAGTAGTTTTCTCTAATAAATGTGACCCTGGACCACAAAACCAGTCATAAGTCGCACGGGTATATTTTTAGCAATAGCCAACCATACATTGTATGGGTCAAAATTATTGATTTTTCTTTTATGCCAAAATCATTAGTATATTCAGTAAAGATCATGTTCCATTAAGATATTTTGTAAATTTCCTACCGTAAATATACATAAAAATATATTTTTGTGAATGGATGCTGCAAAATAGCGCAACAAAAAAAGTCAGAAAACACGCCTACAAACTTCGCTCGCTGCTGCCCGCTCTTTGGGAATTACCCACTCAAGTTTTGTATCGATGTCAAGCTTAGATTTCCCCCTTTCGGGTTTATAACTCTCCACAACGTCATTAGAGCAGTAAGCCAAAAGAGAGCGTTAAAACAAACCCTTCTCGTGTAAAAAAAAACTGTTTTCTTTTTAGCAACGGCCTGCTACAGTGCATTGGCTGGCGACTTCTTCGCGTGCGCAGTGTACACAATCCGCAATGGTTACGGTGCAAGCCATGGATTCTGAGATAGCGCGTTTGATCAATTTAAAATTTAATTACAGCAATAATTTAACGAACATAGTAAATGATTTTTTCGCAAATGATTGGGATGATGATACAGAATGTCCAGAGACTGGCTTGTGCAAAAGAGGATGACCTGAAAGACGACGAAGTTGATCAATGTGTGGAACAGTTTTGTAACAACACACACACACACACAGACAAACACATACGGGCATGTACGCATATTCATACACACAAACAGACATGCACACACACGCACACACACACACACACACACACACACACACACACACACACACACACACACACACACACACACACACACACACACACACACACAGACAAACACATACGGGCATGTACGCATATTCATACACACAAACAGACATGCACACACACGCACACACACACACACACACACACACACACACACACACACACACACACACACACACACACACACACACACACACACACACACACACACACACACACACACACACACACACACAGACACACACACACACACACACATTGAAATATAAGGACTCAGGAAATGTCCTCATAAATCACGTTCAAGTTGTAATACCAGTGTAATACCCATGTCATTATACACATTTGTGTCCTCACAAATCACAAAAACAAACACACACACACACACACATAAACACACACTCACACACTCACACACACACACACATAAACACACACTCACACACTCACACACACACACACACACACACACACACACACACACACACACAAACACTTGAATTTAGTGGTGGGGAACTCACAATGGTGTAAATTTCATTTGTTTACTTTCATTAGTAATGCGTTGCTAAGGACTTCATTTGGAGAACATTAAAGGCGATTTTCTCAATATTTAGATTTTTTGCCCCATCAGATTCCAGATATTCAAAAGGTTGTATCTCGGCCAAATATTGTGATATCCTAACAAACCATAGATCAATGGAAAGCTTATTTATTCAGCTTTCATGTGATGTATAAATCTCAATTTAAAGAAAATGACCCATAAGACTGGTTTTGTTGTCCAGGGTCACAAATGTGTATAATTATTATCATTATTATTATTATTATTGTTAAGCAAATAAAGTAAACGGTATATGCAAAATTTGTATAGTGTTTACCGCCTCATATATCATCAGCATTCAGCAAATATAAAATTCCCAGTGTGCAGATTATTTAGAAGACTTGTGAGGATTGTTTGAAGTTCATTTAAATTAAAAGCTGTTATATTTTTTGAAGCCTAATAAATGTTTAAAACAAATTGATAGCTTTCAATTTTAATGATGGAATCACTGTAATGTTGGATGGCTATAATTAATGTATAAAAAAGGGGTGGGGTGTTTTTTTTAAATCCAATTTTATCCAGACATCAAAGGCTTATTGGTTATTATAGGTGTTATCAATTATTTAGTAGTTGTTGCTAGTTTAAGTTGAGAAATACACATTCCAGAATTATCACTAATTTGTGAGTGCATTTTGCGTTAGAACCAAGCAAGTTGACTCATGAAAACATTTGTTTATTACATCGCAATCGCAATATTGACCTCAATAATCACAATATGACAAATCATGCAGCCCTAATACACACTCAAAAGTATGTACTTTTTTCTTCAAAAGAGTACATATTTTAGGGCGTAGTATAAGTAGGCGAATTGAGACGCAGCAATACTATCAGGTGTAAAAGAAACAGAGCGCTCTGGACATTTTGCAAAACATTTTGTGCTCCACAAACTACCGGACAACTAATCTACTCCATTCCATTAAAAGCAAGTCCTTCGAAGCACCTCGCATACAAAGTATTCTGGGATTTTGGATACCGTGTCAGGCCACACACATTAAGGCTAACCCAAGCCTCTGGCTAGCCTCAAGCACAGTAACCAAAGCCCACAACATGTATCTGAATGACAGATGTAAAGACCGAAAAGGAGAGCTCGAGGATGGAGATCCAGCTGGGCGATGGGAGCAGCTTCAGGGCTCGGCAGAAACACACACGCTTCCTTCAGTTTACTGACTGCAAATATGAGCTAAAACCTCTCGGTCCGCTGTCCTGACAGACCTCGGAGACTCCCAGACTGACTGGAGACGAATTACAATCATGAGCGACTGATGTCTCGCAGCACAACTACTCCGCGGGATGAAGATTAACACTGTTTGAACAATCCGGGCTTTGTAATCACTACCATTTGTGTCAACAGATAAGAAATGGGCCGATTTTACTGCAAGATTACAGTAACAACAAATTAATGACTCTGTTTATGCGAACACAGCTCCTAAATCAAAACGAACACAACAGAGTATGTAAATTATGCTGTGAAGTTATTAGCTAATTGTTTCTGCAGATTGGAGGAAAGTCAATTAAGAGGACGTCCAAGAGCCGGTGGGAGCGGCGGGCGGGCAGATTTGATGGCGTCTCGTCTGCACGGTTATTAATCTTCGCTGGCCTTTCTGACAGAAATCAATAAAAGAGAGCTTGACCGCTTCTCCACACAACGGTTCTATCATGTCAATGCTTGTGTTCGAGAGTCTGTGCGCTTGTTGTTGCTTGGTAATATATGCCGGTAATTACCAAATAACACACTCGAAAAAATGCGGTAACGCTTCAGTTTACAGTCCTGTTCCCCATGTGCATACTATGTACTTATTATAGTAATTATAATAACTGGGTAAATAACTAGGTACTAACCCTGAACCTACCCCTAAACCTAACCTTAACCCATGTACTTACCTTATATTACCCAGTACTTTCTTAGGTAAGTACACTGTAAGTACACGTAAGTTAATGCACTGTAAAATGAAGCGTTTCCAAAAATGCTGGGTTGTTTCAACACAAGTTTGGGTCAAATATGGACGAACCCGGCCGTTGGGTTAATATTTAAATTACATTTTTAACCCCATGTTTGGGTTTGTCCATATTTGACCCAAAATTGGGTTGAAACAACTATTAGAGTTCAGGTATCTTTTTAAAGACAGCATTTATATGACAGATTCTAACTGCATCCCAGTGTACAAATGAACATACTGTATCTTGTCTAGTGACACATACTACTACAAAGTATATAAAATATTAACTTGTTATTGTACACGAACAAACACACACGCTATACCAGTTTGACCTTTTGATTAAATTCTGCGCCGATTCTTGAATACAAAAGTCTTTTGTAGATGCATGTAAATTTAATACAACACCGATGCCTTAAACCAGGGGTACCCAATCCTGCTCCTGCCGATCGACTGTCCTGCACAGTTCATCTCCAACCCTAATCAAACACACCAGAAGCAACCAATTAAGTTCTTCAGGATCACTTGAAAATTTAAGGCAGGTGTGTTTGATTAGGGTTGGAGATGAGCAGTCGATCGGCAGGAGCAGGATTGGGCACCCCTGCCTTAAACTGATCAAAATTGAGAGTAAATACATTTTAAATTAGAATATAAATAGGATATATATAAAAAAAATGGTTGCCTTTTGATTTTTGATTTTTAAAATGTGTATCACATTTTAGTTATTTTCAGTTCATTTAAATAATTAGTACAGTGTGACAAATTGATTTAAAAAAAGAAGTTTTTTTTTAACAAGAATATAGTATCTCGATTAATATGAGCTCATTAAAACTGCATGTCTAATAAGTACATCAAATTTCCTTAAAAATACAGTCAGCAGATCATAACCGCCAACATAATCCTGATTGCTGATTGTACATTATTGTGCTTATTACACGGCTACTGAAAAAAATAAATGGATGTGAAATATCGATTTTGTAATTTAAACATTTTATCCTGCGAGTAGAAACAGACGCTGGCGTGATGTGAAACTAGCAGAGCTTTGAAAGAAAATCAGTTGCCAGGAACAACTGTCAATCATACAGTTCAAAGATCTGGTCTCAGATTAATGCCATTGTCAATTCATCAAACAAGTCTTCCAGAAAGCCGTCTAATAAAAGAAAGAGAGACCTTGAATGTGGCTTCGAAAATCCAATTCAGCTCTGGTGTATCTATCAATATTGCCGGTGGAAAAAACAGCAGTTAAAATGAGTAAAGATTCAGTACAGCAGATCGTAACCACAGGCATTCATATAAAAAATGAGTCATGCTCCTCATACTTACAGGAAAATAAATCTATTCTCAGCCGAGCACTGTCGTCTCTTATGCCCATGCATTGACCCGTCACAACCCGAATAATCCCCACACTAAATGCTCTCTACAACATTACCAGCATGAAGTCTATGTATATTTGATCACAACAGCGACATTTACGTCCAACAGGCAAATCACAGCAGAATATTATTATATGGCGAGGGAAGCAATGAAGACTTTCACTGCAAACAGCGTTTATCAGCTAAAGATATCACTTTCAGCACGTCTACCGGCTGTTAAAAGTCTCGAAGAGGTCCATGTGTTCAGAGCTGATAGCACACGAGTCCGAAGCAAGCAGAAGAACTGTCTGAGACGGGCCACCAATCTGGAGCCTGATAACAAAACCATAAATCAGACTCAGGAGGAGGCCGTCTAATTACAGAGCCAACACACACTGACGGACAGATCCCAAACACTTCTCTTGCTTTCATTTTGTAACTCATTAAATCTCTCTCAGCAGGAATTTACCAGGATCCTGTGCATAAAACGATTCAAATGATCAAAATCATCAGGAAGAAAAAATATTCTGCCCTTTTTTACAACCTTGTTCGGGTTCTCCTGCTCCATGTGCATTCGTAGTGTACTTCAGAGAAATCTTAAAAGTAGATATTATAATTAATAAATTCTAATTAAATAAATAGAGGCCACTTAAGTACACTAAAAAAAGAGTACATTTTCTTAAGGATGAGCACTTTGTAATAATTTTGAATGAAAAGTTTTACTTGAAAGTGCTTTTTAAATCATGTTGTAATCTTTTCTATTTATATTGACTAATATACTAAAGCACATACTTGATTATAAGTTTAATTGTAGTGTGTTTTTTTATATTACATTTAAAAATAATATATTTCCAATGTGCTAAATTTTAAAGTCATCATTACAATTGTTTCAAATGTGTTTATATACATGACATAGGTTTCAATAGAAAGGTCATTAAAGTATATATCAGTTTGCCATAAATGCTTGTCAGTACATTCAGCAGTACACTTTAACCATATTTCAACATTAACAATAGAAGTAATTATGAAATTACACAAAAACTATCTACTTAAATCCTACTTAAGTGGGTCAAAAACACTCATAAGTTAAGCTAAAAGCATATTTATATACATTTTCATTTTTTTTAACAATTGGCATGCAATTAACTGTCCAATTACATTACATGCAAGTGTATTTTACATAATACGCACTCTTTTGAGTATGCATGCATTGGCGGTCCCAATTGAGTTTGGTTGCTAATAATAACAGTACAATACACTAGTAAATGTAAGAATGCACACAAAAACTGGGTAAAATCGTGCATTTTAATTAGATTGAACCATATTTTCTGAGTAATTCAGAAAACTACCCATCAACCCTTGTTGCTTAAAAACTTCCCTGTCAACACAGAGATATACAGTAAGAACAGCTCCGGGAGATATCGCAGCATTATTATCAATATTTAATAAAAGGATTTTGATAATCCCATTTTTTCCTTCCCGCTCATCTGAGTGGACGAGGGCCGTTCAAGTCACGCTCGATCTCTGAATAAATCCCAGAGTGCACTTGAGCAGATTAACTCTGAATATAATGACCGTCCTTTTTTCTGCAGTCAGGGTCGCACAAGACACGAAGGCAATCAAACCCAGCGAGATCTTAGATATGAGATGGTGTTGCAAGAGGAAAAACACTGTTTATTGAGGATAACCGCTCAAAGAATTGCTCTGTTATCTCCTATAGGGATAAGACTGATAGTGTGCAATGTGCAAAGCTAATTTCCAAATAAATCCGTAGATAGTAGAGCTTTGCTAGATGGAATTTGATGTCTTATGCATCAGCATATGTGAGATATCATCAACAGAAAGCGATCACCCTCCCTCCCGATTCGCATCTAAGATTTCCCGCAAGTATGATAATGCTACACGAGGCACGTCTCAGAATAAACATTACAATCCGGCACACGAGCAAGCCTTTTAGTGACTCGCCGGCATTCAGAGTCCTGGTCATTCCTCTTATCATCAGAGCAGCAGCGAATGTCAATGAAAGAACATGGAGGAAATATTTCGGCTTTGAGAAACGGCTTTCAAAGGCCAAATTCCAGCTCATTTGTGCCTGCAGTGTGACTAAATGCTTAAATGCAAACACACATAATGGAAGAAACACATTTCACAGACACCTACGACTTCCTGGGATTTGAAATAAAACATGATCGAAAGGTAATTAAAAGATAAACTGACCACATCGAATTCAATTATGATTGACTTTACTGTTGACTTGACTGTGGCGGTTAATGATTATTTTGTTGAAAATGTCAAATGTCTTCTTACAATTAACTTTTCAAAGGGTAAAAACAACGACTGTTCAGGCGTTAGAGTCGTTTTTACGCCTGGTTTATTTGGAGCATTTGTTTTTGTAACCTGGCTAGTTTTCTCCCTTTGTTCAGTTAATTTCGGCATACATGATGAGAATCACGCTTGGATCTGCACCAAAATAATCCCCCAGTTGTATTACACATGTTGGTGCATAAACAAACTTTGGTACGCTTATGCAAAACGAATTGAAACAAATGAGAAAATGCAACATTGCAACAATTTAAGTCCCTGTTTCAGAACCAAGCAAATGATCTACACGCCTGAAAACGGCCTTATTGAAAATGTCTAATAGCAATGCAAACGGTGCTAATTAATGTTTCGTTTGGTTTGGCCTTGAACAAATATAACTGTTTGGACTTGTGGTTGGACATGACGTGATATTCTGCTTTATCAGCCTCTAAAAATCAATACAAGTCATTTCCGAATATGTAAGGGATACTGTTGTCAAAAACAACTGTTTTTCATCCTCCAGGCCCTTGCCTTCACACTTTGCAGAGGAGATGTGCAGATTTAACATCAACGGATGGCAAAAGATAATAGCCTTCAAAGGTCATTGCTAGAGAAGAGATATCTGCCCTTGAGTGTATGAAACATCACCCCGTCATTAGAGCAGAAGCTTCACGCTTCAGTCCCAGAGCCTGTCAGGACACACGCTGTTGCCTAAAGACTGGAGTGAAAAAGCCAATAAATCAGCTGTTATTTGAGATAACTGTATCTGACTGGCTGATTAACCATGTTAGCTTTCTCTTGTGTCATTTTAAACATTTATCAACAGCTTATAGTCAATGGTTAATGTGAATGCTTTCAGATATAAACATCATATAAGTAGTTCTCAATTGTTTAATTAAATGAAAATAGTCTATCACATATATATCATAAGTGCACTACATCAGCCATTGTCATTGAAAAACCCAAAACGGTCAACCACTAAAATGAAAATTAGCAGATTTTCACTGTAAATGATAAGATAACGTTCTTGTTTTACTTAAAAAAAGTTAAAATTGTATATGTACATATATATAAAAAGTCCTTCTTTATTGCACAATGCACATTTCTTATTTTTAAGCCTTGAAATGTGTTTTAATATCACTATTAGTAAGGATAGTATGAGCACTGTATAATATCAGTCTTTCAATGCAAGATATTTAAAGTGAACCTAAAGTATGCATGCAATAGTTCCACTTTAGCACAATCAAATATACTTAAGCACAATTCTATTACTATTGTAATATTTTTTCTGCTTTTCGGTGATGATGAAAAGCACATTGGTCAACTTGTGTTGTTTTAATAGTGCTATATAAATAAAGGTGACATTGACATTGACATTAGCACAATTAAATATACTTAAGTATATCTTTAGTTGGACTTCAGCACTATTTCCGGGTAACTAAAGTACACTAAGTACAAAAATAATTGTTCCAATTTAGCTTGACTTAAAGCATACACATTGAGTATACATACAGTACACTTGCAGGGTATTTATATTAAGTACATACAAATGTATATGTACAGTATGTGTAGTATACTTAGCATAAAATACATGCATTTAAAATACATTTTAGTGTATTTAATTTTCACTAGGGTAGCTATTGCCAAAAACTCAATAATTAGAATAATTAGGCAAATCTAGATGCTTTAACAGGAAACACACATTAAAATTTAATTCAGCATAGAGGGAAATACGCCTGACTCCGAACTTCAGCTGGATTTCTGCCAAAGAACATTGACGGATGAATACCAGGGTGACGGCAAAGAGAATGAGCCTCGGCTGAAGATGGAAAGAGCTCAAAGTTAAATATAGAAACTGCTCTACATGTCTGCTTTAGTCTCGGTGGAAACGTCATGGCTGGAGATCTGTGTTTAACCCCAGTTTGACCCATCGACCCATCATCCGTATGCAATAAGAGCTTATGAATATACTGTTGATCACTTTCTGTTAATAATCGACACAAACTAACAAGAATTCACTCAGTCATAAAATAAACTAAGCATAAGGAAATTCTGATGTATCTTGTCTGAGTTGACATCAGCAGTAGGCTACATTAATTATATATATATATATATATATATATATATATATATATATATATATATATATATATATACATATATATAAGTTTATGCAGATGAGCGTGAGCTTGCAGGGGTCCTGCATACTTCACCAGAGAGAAGTCTCTTGTTTACACTGTAAATTCCAGTTGAGGTGAAAATGAATTAAATAAATAAATGAATTAAACATATACATGGATAAATTGTTCGCAACATGCATTTAGAAATTTAAAGTAAGAGATTTTGGTTCTACGTTTGCTTAATGTTTATAAACACGTTCTGGAAGTAAAACTTCAGTCATTTTCTCCATGAGGAAATTGTTTTTAACAATTACTTATAAATCTTTAAAGTCAGACTTGCCATGAGCTCCAAAGTTGTTAAACAGTGGCATATGCTTTTACTGAAGCAGTCAGCTGACAATCATGTTTAACAGCTGAATTTGTAGTGGAAAAACGTCTCAGGTTACGACTGTAACCTATGTTCCCTGAGAACAGGGAACGAGACAATACGTCAACGACGTTATGGGGAACGCCTCAGGCGTGACAGGTGTCTGAAATCACTATCAAATCACGTCAATCATATTGACCGGCGACAGCCCGTGAATCATTAGCGTGAATGATTAACGTGCGACCTGGAAGTATAAAGGGGCGCCTTGCAAACATGACAAATCACCTTATCGTCTGAAGGGACTGTACGGTAGGCAAGCCCCGAGGCATGGCAGGGAGACGTATTGTCTCGTTCCCTGTTCTCAGGGAACATAGGTTACAGTCGTAACCTGAGACGTTCCCTTTCGAAGGGAACTCAACAATACGTCAACGACGTTATGGGGAACGATATACCAACGCCGCCATGCTAAGGGGAGTGCATGCCAAGTGGCAGTGACAACTGTCAGAACCAGCAACTTCAAATGAAACGCTAGAACCACTCACCCTCAGGTCACACTGGGCTGTCAGTGACAGCATTCCCTACGGTCATAGCCCAAGCTACAGCCTCACAGAAAAACCTTCATAAACATGGTTAAATGAAAGGTCTACCTGGGCCGGCTCCGGGCCTGGAACCTCAGCTTCCAATTAGAAGGGGTCCCTTCTAGGGAATGTGGCTAGGGAACCCAAGGGAACCCCAGCCAGTCACTATTCAGGGGAACGTACTCACCCCGAAATGCCACCAGGACGGCCTGACCTGGCGCCAGTACATAGACACTTAGTCTGGCCAAATCCTGTCTGTCTGAAGACAGAGCCTCTGGACAAATGCCTTAAGTAAGCCATCCAACCCGAGGGACTGCGAAGCTGGCAGAGAACCACTCGGCCCGGATCTCAGAGACGGGATATCCCGGAGAGTATGACTCAGCATAGTGCTTTTCAACCCTTGCTAGCGAGGGGAGTTCTCTACTCGATCCATGGATCAACCCAGTGTCTGTGTTTCAAAACACTGAGGAGGCCTGTGAAGGCCTAAGGGCTGATCTAACTGGGAGGCCTCACGAGAGGCCTACGACCGTCTGACCAGACTCAGGAAGCCGCATGCTCATAGAGACCCTCGGTGAGGGGAGCACAAGGTCTGCCTGGTAGGCAATCCAGGCTGTAGGCAGAAAAGGTTCCGGGAGGGAACCAATAGCAGAGAATGAACACTTTAGCGAGCCAGGGCGCAAGCTCGCCTTCAGCAGCTGCCTATTAAGGCTAGCTGAAACTGATAGCAAGTGACCACTAGCTTCATAAACCCAGCACCACTAGGGAACGTTATAGGGAGGCCCGGAGAGGCCTACTACCTGGGCCAACGTAAGTGGGAATTCACCTTCAGCGAGGCCCGTGAGGCCTACTACCTGATAACCACAGTATGTGGGGTGCTCACCTTCAGGGAGGCCCAGAGAGGCCTACTACCTGATAACCACAGTATGTGAGATGCTCACCTTCAGAGAGGCCCAGAGAGGCCTACTACCTGATAACCACAGTACGTGGGAACTCACCTTCAGGGAGGCCCGGTGAGGCCTGCTACCTTACAACCACAGTATGTGGGGAGCTCACCTTCAGGGAGGCCTGGTGAGGCCTACTACCTGGTAACCACTATCTGTGGGAACTCACCTTCAGGGAGGCCTGGTGAGGCCTACTACCTGACCGTTCTCATTCAAGGAGGCCTGGAGGAGCCTACTACCTGATAATCACAGCATGTGGGAACTCACCTTCAGGGAGGCCTGGTGAGGCCTACTACCTGACAGCCACAATAATTGGGAGCTCACATTCAGGGAGGCCCAGAGAGGCCTACTACCTGATAACCACAGTATGTGAGATGCTCACCTTCAGAGAGGCCAAGAGAGGCCTACTACCTGATAACCACAGTACGTGGGAACTCACCTTCAGGGAGGCCCGGTGAGGCCTGCTACCTTACAACCACAGTATGTGGGGAGCTCACCTTCAGGGAGGCCTGGTGAGGCCTACTACCTGGTAACCACTATCTGTGGGAACTCACCTTCAGGGAGGCCTGGTGAGGCCTACTACCTGACCGTTCTCATTCAAGGAGGCCTGGAGGAGCCTACTACCTGATAATCACAGCATGTGGGAACTCACCTTCAGGGAGGCCTGGTGAGGCCTACTACCTGACAGCCACAATATTTGGGAGCTCACATTCAGGGAGGCCCAGAGAGGCCTACTACCTGATAGCCAACGTAAGTGGGAATTCGCCTTCAGGGCGGCCGGGTGAGGCCTACTAACTGAGAACCATCTTAAGTGGGAATTCACCTTCAGGGAGGCCTGAGTGGCCTACTACCTGATAAACACTGGTAGCTTTGAGCCCTGAGTCAGGGTGATAGTATAAGGTGGCCTGCTAAGGCCAGTCAGCTGGGGACTCGCCTATCAGGGAGGCCTGGTCGGGCCTACTAGCTAATAGCAAGTCATATTCTGCCATAAAGTACACAGTTGGAAACCATACTACACAGCATAATTTACTAATGGGCTTCCAGTAGCGCTATAAGGTATGTCCCACAATGTTGGGACTCACCTCCGAGGAGGCCTGTTTAAGGCCTACTACCCATCAGTGAGTCAACTGCCCGAACCACCAAGGCCAACCACGTAAAGTGAGCTGGCCTACAGTGCCCTCTGGGGGGCTGTCCAATCAAGGAGGCCTGCTGAGGCCTACTACCTAATGGCGCAGCCTTCGTTGGCAGAAAAACTGTTTACACAGCGCCTACAGCATCCTGGTGCCTAATCACATTGCCCATGGCAGTGTACTCCGCAAGAAAGCTAGCACCCTTAAAACAAGGGGAGTACAACATACGCCACTCTGCTCAACGGAGGCCCCAATTAGTCAGGGGCCTACCATCTATGCATGAGCGTCAGCTCAGGGCAATGCTCTGGCTTCAGGGGAGCGTACTTCGACCAAAGAAGAGGTGAAGCTTACTTCATACTCGACCCGAGCCATAGTGGTGCGAGGTAGGATAAAACAGAACTGGGAGTGAAGTGCTCAGACCTACCCTGTATCACAGGGGAATACTCACACCTCACCCTGAGGTTACCAGGGTGCGGGCCTGCCAGCGGCTCTAGGGGTGACAGAAATGTATCTGTGCCCAACCTAGGGGAGTGGGGCTTGAATGAAAGCCAACCACCTACAACCTAGCGCTCGAGCAGTAGCTCAGCGAGGTGAGTGAAGCCTAAACTGGCGGCCTAAATCCGTAGGCCAGTTCTGCATGGCAGGGTCGGGCAGGAAACCCAGTCTTCTTCGTGAAGCGAAAGACGGCCTAACCCTGCTCAATAAAGACATATATACCACGGAGGCCTGTTTGAGGCCTACCATGTCCTTACAAACCATCCTCTGCACCACGCTGCATTACTCTAGTCACCCCAGAATGCAGAGAAGGGGGCGGGCCTTGGTCTAACGACTCCCACGGGAGGAGGCTGTTTATACAGGGATGCTAGAAACCAACATTCACAAAGTGAAGGGTCAGAGGAAGAAATGCTAAATTTTTTAGCAGAGCGCCTCTATTATCCCTGGCACAGCCTAGGCCAGCTACAGAGGTGGCCCTGGTGAGGGCCAGCCTGCAAGCATAGATCAATCTGAGGGCTCGGAGGAGCCACAGCCTTACTAAAGAATATAGTCTGTATTATTCCATACAAAGGGCTGCAGAATCGCTCAGCCTAATGAAACCCAAACAGAGCTCAAGGGGCGAAATACTCAGGAAGAAGTCAACGGACCCGTGGGCCGGACATAAGATCTATCTGAAGCTCTAGCGTCAGTCAACACTCTAAGTAAAAAATTCTTAGAGAGAGACCAACTACTCTACCCTGAGGTGGCTAACAGCCCGAAGGCTAACAAAGTTATCGTTCTGGCCACCTAACGGGGAACTTCAGGGCCCTAATGATCCAGGAAACTTCTCTTACCTTATTACCTTGACATGACCCCATAGCTCTATACAGGGAACGAGGTCTGTAGAGAGATACATCTCGGAATTTTAATTCACAAAAAATTACTCTTAAAAGACCAGTCAGCTCACCTGCGTCGTGCGGAGTGAAGACTCGCTAGATAGTTCTTTATGACCCTGGGGTCCACCACTTTACATGCCTGAAAGAGGCGTTTCTACTAGCCAAGCCTAGGCGGGCCATTGGAACATCGTTCTTATCATAGGCCCAGCCCCAGGCCTGATGTAATGAACGTCTGGGGAGTCAGAAGAGAGGACAGGGCTGGATTTCTTTTTAATGAAGCCCTCCGGGGAGATTATCCATCAGCGACACTGTGTGCGCTTGTGCTGGATAACCTCCCTCAGATCCCTCTTCTTGCGGGAGTCACGCCTCTTCTGCGCCCTGTTCCTCCACGGAGGGGGCGCACGAGAGGCGACACTGGCTCTCTGGCCCTGCCTACGGTCCTCGGACCGTGAAGGGCCAGGCCCTCCCGCCTGCCTGGGTGTGGAACCGGATCTCAGCGGTATGCAGGATCCTGCAGCAGGTCGGCCTGGTATGCCTGCAGCACCGCCATAGTGTGCAGGGAAGCACCAGCCTGAACCGCTGTCGTGTATGCTCTGCCATTCAAATGTGCTGTTGACTTTAGCGGTTTGGATGGCAGGGTTGGAGCTCTCAGTGTCGACGCCTGCCCAGACACGAGATAGTTCGCAAACGACTCGTCAAATGGGCGGCATCGACACATACCCATGCTCTGCGATCCCCTCAACATCAGCGAAATTAACCCGCTGATGTCGGTGAATACGGGCAGAGTATGGGCTCTTCCATGCCCTCTCGATCTCCGTGTGAAGATCAGGAAGGAATGGAAGGCTCACCTGAGCTGGTGGTGTATGGCAGGGGAGAAACCGATCGCCAAGCCTACCGCGAGCGGTCTCTCCTCTAGCGCGTCGCCATGGCAGCTACAGCCTGTTGGCGGCGCGCTCCACAACATCCACCAGGTCTGCATACACGGGGCAGGGTGGCTGAGAGGGTTCAGGATCTACCTGATTATAAACCTCCACAGCCATCTCCTGCTCGTCCTGAAGAGCAGCAACTGCAGGAAACCATTGGTGCCTGCAGTTCGCCCTCGTCAGCCGTCGAATCATTTGAGAGGTTTACAGGACTCTCAAGATGATCGATGAGCTCTATCTGGAAGCCCATGATGCAAGTCGCCGCTCTGCCTCGGCACGAGCGGGACCACGCGGACCAGACGTTGAACCCCCTTCACTCGAGAAGAGGGCCAGACGAGAGCGGAGCGTTTTAAGAGAAAAACGCTCACAGTTCACACAGAGGATTCCCTCGAGAACCTCTCGTGCGCGCTCTTCTCCCAAGCAGGAAAAAACACACTCGTGTGCTGTACATTTCATTTTCTTACCGTTTCATTGAGTAGCGTTTTCAAACAGACAGTCCCTGAAGACGATGAGAAGATTTGTCATGTTTGCAAGGCGCCCCTTTATACTTCCAGGTCGCACGTTAATCATTCACGCTAATGATTCACGGGCTGTCGCCGGTCAATATGATTGACGTGATTTGATAGTGATTTCAGACACCTGTCACGCCTGAGGCGTTCCCCATAACGTCGTTGACGTATTGTTGAGTTCCCTTCGAAAGGGAACTACATTAGCCATGATTATGTGCTGAAAATTGTTTTGCTTTATGGGATTGAAGTTCTTTCCCTCACTAAAGCCGTTCATTTTAAGTGTACAGTTAAGTTTTAATGTACAGTTAAGTGTTTTTAGATATTTATTTTTTAGAGTGTATTTAAGTGTACATTCTTTTACCTTTGTATTTTTGTCCAATTTCCAAATACTTTTTTATTTTTAAATAAAAGTTTATAATGTTGTCATTCACCTCGTAGCTAGTTGACATTATTATAACTCTTTAACAAAGACTTTTTAAACTTCCTTATGGGGAAAAACATTCTGCACATCTGTCTGTCTGTCTTTCCCCAGAGCTTTTCGAGAGAATAATTCATCAGAAAACATATTCAAGCTACAAAGCAAATTACCGCGTCAAAGTTTATTTCATGTTTTTTCCCTGTTCTGCAGCCTTTTACATTATGCAAATGACAGTGCAAATGATAGTTTGCCTGGATCAACTCCTCCTGTGTTTCCAGCAATCCCGATTCTCTCAGTCAGTGAATGCTGAGGCTGCTCCAGATCTAATGAATTCCTGACAGCATTTCCCCGTGACTGCTAATTTAAACGAGGTGAAAAGTGACGACTCGCCCCACTTGCCCCTGTAGATGCAGTTTGTAGCTCGCAATCACGGCGCTTGGTTAAATGATAGAGGTTCTTCTTGGAGCACAGTCAATACACTCACAAATGACCTGGGTAATGTGCGAAGAGAAATGCCCCAGTATGATGTGTATGCCTTAGTGATGAATCTGTGGCTTTGAATGAAATGAGCTTTTCATACAGATATGGCTAAACTTGTATTGATTTTTACCGCAGAGCTGGCAGAGAAAAATATGCTAAAATAGTTAAGAGTCATTGATGTGGGTCTACAGTCAGGTCTAAGGTCATCTGATCATAAATCATATCATAATTAAGTTTATGCTTCATATCAACTTTAACATGAGTTGCAATACTTCACTATGAACTATAGTTGCATGAAGACTCTTCCCTTTTTCTTTGAAATATAGAGTTGGAATGACACAAGATTGACATTATCTTTGGTGAATTGCTTTCAAAGCACATCTGGCCCTTCAAAAATGCAGATGTTTAATGCACAGGAATGGTAATATAGACTGATATCCTCTCAGGAATGAATGACAGCGGGTCTGGCAGAATAAAACGTTGAACAATTTGGCAGATTAAAGATAAAGACGAAGGAAATTGCTGTTTAATTGTATCTGGGTCGTTTTAATGTTCTACTCTAATCTGCTGTCAGATGAGGAATGTGTGTTTCTACAGCAAGGAAGACAATGTTAATCGGTTACCTTAATGATTTCACCATGTGAATTTGATTCTAAGAAATGATTGCCAAATATAATAAAAAAGAGAGGTTCTCTGTAGGCTATACATGACAAACTGGCATATAACCATTATTCTTCCTTATAGGCTTGTTATACTACTGGTATGAATTTTATACTGATTTATAGAGAAACATTATGAATGAAACTTATTATAAATGCTGGTACACACTTTCAAGCCTTTCTTGAGATTGCTATTGAAATGTTATTGAAATTACACATGGTGCACTTCATAAATATATGCGTTACCCGTTTCAGAGTGAAGCGAGGCACTGTGTTCATTTACACACGTGCAGCTCATGATTTTGTGGGGTTTTTTTGCCACTTATCACCTGCATTTGGGAAGGCAATTGATATATATATATATATGATTTTTTTTTTTTTCGACAGAAATATAAAATGTTAAATATATGGCGGTTCATATGGGTTTTTTTATCAGAAAATGTAATTTTTCAGTTATTTTTATTTCCTATGCACTCCCAAAATCAGAATACATCAGTCTACAATTCTTTTCAAATGGAACTATTCAAGTAATCTGTTAAAAACAAAAAAACAAAAAAAAAAACTATATATTTGAATATATTCCTCAGAAAAACAAAGCTTACTTTTGCATGTGCCAGCTGAGCAACTAGCATTGAAATAAATGGGAATGCATGGGCATTATTTTATCCTCCTTGATAAAATCTGCTCACAACCCTTGAACTGACTGGTATAAAAGCATAACCCTTTGTGTTCTTAGATTCTTGAAATCATGCTTAATGCAACATGCATGTGCTTGTCTAATGTACTATTCAAAGAGTCTCTGAATGCTCTAGCAGTTGTAGAGGCCTTTATGAAGGACAGAGCTGATAAATATGGATGAGGGGTTGAGTATCTGAACACACGAGCCCACCTGTGCTGTTAACCTCGTTGGAACATGAGGAACGACCATACATTTACAGCAGCAAATTAGCATAGCTGGGTCAGACATGGCTCGACGGCGCTCTAAACACGCGTGGCCCGCCGGACCTCTGATTTACACGAGTTGCAAAAACACAGCCGTGTATAATTTGGTGGAGGATCAAAGTTAAGCCTGTGCCCGGCATCACACACTCCCCGATTCATACGCCGTGACCGTGATGCCACTGAGAGAAATGTGTGCCTGCAGACCTGTTCAATGCTGGGATAACAAGTTTTTGAGGTGACAAGAGTCTACTGGGCGAGGTTTGATTTAGTCGGAAAACATACGTCCCCTTTTTTTTTCTAAATCCCTTTCTATTGCTTCACCATTCTCTGTAGATCCTGCCTTCTTGAACACCACAAGCATATTATATACAATCTGTGTAGTGTATATGTCTATGGCCTGGTTTCACAAACAGGGCTTAGATTAAGTCAGGATAAGCTTTTTCTTTCAATTATTTAAATACAATATATTTAAATAGCTTTTAGTGTTAGTAATTTAGAATTTTGTCATTTTTATCAGTTTCTTTTTCAAACAATGTCTATATATTTTTGTTATTTCAGTTGTATTCTATTTTTTGAATACATCAAATTTAAATAATGAAAATAATAATTTTTCCTTAGCAATTAGCTGAAATTGGTAAAATAATTTTAGTATTAGTTAACTACAACAACAAAGAAGATTCACTGCCTGCATTACACTAATGTGCATTGAGACAGATCATATGAATAATCATAAAAACAATACTTTGTTGTTTCTGCAGGATTTTTTTCTTAAACTTGTTCATTGTATCATACTGTACTGTATCTCTTCATAAATTCAGAGAATGAGGTCCACTTTGATTGGCAGTATTGACTGGTTTTACAACAAGTGATTGACAATTAATTTATATCCTATGAACAAAGATCCCACGATTCACCGCCCGTTTTGTTTGGTGTTAGAGAAAATAAATCATGAATATCTTCCCTATTGCAAAGGCCCTAAGCAACTGCCTACACTGCTGTAATATTGAGCATCACTTCTCGCAAACACTCCAGAAAAAGAAAAAAAATGGTTTAAAACTGCTTAATGTCTGCCTAACACCGCAGGCGTCACACATAGTGTGCTCAGTGCATATCTTCAGTTTCCCATGTGAACAATATCATTTGTTAAAATGGCTTCTGAAAACAAAAAAAATGTGCTAGCTCACTGTTTTAACACATTAACATCACCCAACACTGCATGTGTTCATGTGAGATTAGAGCGATTAGTAGATAAATGCTGATAATGTGGGCTTTGGAATAATAACTGGATGTTTAATACACAATCCTAGTAAAACCCTGAGATATTCTGAACTAAAATCAAATGAAATATTGGCTGAACCTGAAGCCATGATGGATTAAGCTGGGTTATAGAGTTCTGTTAAACTATCTCTGCGAAGCACAGCTTCTTTACAGGCATGAAACAGCCACTGAGGCGAATCCACACTGCTGGAGTTGATGTCTGTGAGCTGAGATGCTCCATATTATACAGAACTGCCTAGATCAACACTGAGAGAAAGAGACTGAACTATACTGATCCTCTTCATAGCCGGATCTAGCTAAAGTTACTGTCTTACAGTTATAATATTTGTTTTTTTTTTCTTTCTTTTAAATCAACATAAAAGTACAACTTATACTAACATGGTATAGTTCAGTAATAAGCATAAGTGAACACACCCATGCTAAAGTTGACTAAAAAGAGGAATAAAAAATCATCTTTTGGAAATTGATCTCAATGCCTTAATTTAAAAAATGAGGAAAAACCCAACCTTTAGGGACACCAATTTTCTTTCTGAATGAATAATGTATCGTAAATAAATAAATGTTATTCCTTAAAATACAGGTTGCGTAAGTCAGGACACCCCTATGTTAAATTCCCATAGAGACAGTAGTTTGTTTTATTTTTAAAGGCCAGTTATTTCATGGATCCAGGATAATATCCATCCTGATAAAGTTCCCTTGGCCTTTGGAAATAAAAAAATTAAATATCCCCACATCATCACATTCCCTTCACCATATCTAGAGATTGGCATGGGGAACTATCCATAAGATCATCTCTCAATGCAAATCAAACCAGCTATTAGGCTAACTGAAATAAAACTGTATTTTAAGGAAGAACATTTATTTATATACAATACATTATTCATTCACAAAGAAAATTTGTGTCCTTAAAGGTTGGATTTTTCCTCATTTTTTTTTTTAATTAAAGCATTAAGATCAATTTCCAAAAGATGATTTTTTATTCCTCTTTTTAGTCAACTTTAGCATGGGTGTGTTTACTTATGCTAAGCACTGTATATACATATAATAATAAAAAATAACTTGTTTAAATAACATATTATAGATTTTTCACATGTGGAAACTTTCTGCATTTGTACATTTTCAAAAAAACATCACTTAGTATGATTTATAAGCTGTTTTCCTCGTGTGGACCAAAAAATGACCCCACAAAGACAAGGATTTTGGATATTGCCATCTTTGTGGGGACATTTTTGCCCCAGAACACACACACAACATTTTCTAAACTTATGAAACCTGTTTTAAATTGATACCAAATCACTCAAATGTAGGAAGCCAGACCATGAATTCAATTCCAGACCTCTGCTTGACCTCTTTGTTCAAGGCTTATCCTACTTTAAAAATGTTATTTGTTCAAACCGAGAAATCAAGTCTCATCAAGCAGTGACAGAGCATTAGGTACAGTATTAGGATTATCTTCTGGTATTTAATTCTACAGAACAGTCCACCGTAGTCTATCAGTATGCAGGTTTTATGTGCTGCATATCAGTACAATTGAAACAATTGAGTACAAATAATTAAAACTAGATTAATACCAGTGCCAAAACTCTATGATTTTGAAGTTTGTTTTTGATTTTCCAGTTATCCCCTGCTGACGTCACTACAACATTCTGCTGCCAAACAGCATTGATTGCTCAGAAGTGGATCTTTCATAGTTTAATAGGGCCAGATTTACTAAACAGGGTGAATTAATCCCATTAAATGCAGCAATGAGTGGGAAGTTCTGCGGGTGGATCAGGATCTACTGATAATGTGTATATTAAAGAACACAGAAGCAGCTGCTCATTTCCCTGATGACCAACACAATCTATCAAGAGCGGCGTGAATTAGCATCGGGTCACAAACAAGCAGACACGCTGATAATCATGTGAGGGTGATCTATAACAACACACATTAAAAATAACATGGCTTAGCAAACGATATATTCGGATAATGTCTTCCTTTGGCATTCCAAATAAATGAACTGAGTTTGACTTGAACTTGAAATATAGGTATAGCTTTGTCTTGTACCATTTTTTAACATTTTTTTTTTTTTTTTTGCTGCAAGTAAACTGCAATGTTTCTGAATACAAACGCCAAATCATGGACATCCACAGATGAAGATGCAGAGCAATGTCAGTAGATTTAGCCACAGACACAGATAAAAAAGTACATTTTTGTCAGTTTACTTCTCTCGTTAGTCTTGTCTCATTACGCTGTGCTCTCAATAGACAACCCTTCCAGTCTGAGATGAAGTAGAGTCGAGCTTAGACACCAAACTCCAGTCAAACTACTGCTTAAATCAGCCAGGGGAAAACAGTAGGCTTCAGATCTGGGGTGCGTTTCCCAAAAGCATTGTTGGCCAACTATGATCGCAATTTCCATTGAAGTCTCTTGGTAACGACAGAACTTGCAACCATAGTTGGCTTTGAGAAACGCACCCCTGGCCTGTAAACCGGCTTCTTCTGCCAGACTCACTAGCGTTTCCAGGGCGTTTATTCCTCGGATGACTTTGATGGAAGCAGAGATCCCAGCATGCAGATGTGCCAGATGACCAGGTGTGTGTTTCCCGTACTACAGCGTAACTTGCTGCATCACTACCATAATATGATATGATTTACCAAAACCATATTGTCGCAAATTGGTCGTTCAACCATGTTGGTTTATGATGTCACGCCGGTGGTAGAGTAATAACTACTTTTAATGAAACTGTTGGAGATCGAATTAATGCTAGATGTTTTGCTATAAATTACGGACATCTCATCTGAGGACTATTTCTCATTTTTCCTCAGTTATTTTGCTTTATTTCCAGATTAAATCATAGTCTCATTCTTACGCACTAGAGCTCGTTCACACATGCGCACTCTTCAAAAACAGTGCTTTAAATCTCTTGACAAACTAACAGACATAAATGACATTTGAATGTATTCTACATAAAAGACACAGATTCTACTGAACGTCAGCTTACTTATTATTAACTCAAGATCAGGATTTATTGACTCCACATGTCATGCAAACAAGAAACTCTTCTTCTAACCACAGCTCGAGATCTGTCGTTACAAACACACAACTCTGCGATGCTGTTTGTGAATGTTCGTGGGAACGATGGTTTCGGGAAACACAGACTCGTTGAACTGATGATAACGACTGAACTTGTGAACATAGTTGGCTATCGATGCTTTTGGGAAACACACCCTGATCAGTTTAATACAGTTATAGGGCAATGTATGGTGTATGATAGCTCAGGTAAGTTACAGCCTCAACTTTATCCACAGCGTCTGTCAAATGATGTGGATGAGCATGGAAAATAATTTTGATTAATCCATCAGTTTTTAAAAACAAGGGAAAACACATATACACCCATAATGGAAGGCCACGAGGGAGACTTTCAAAACCAGAAAATTATTTTTCCATTAAATCACTTACACAGAATTTTCTGGGTGAAAAAAGCAACATTTATCCTTATGGAGGAACTTGTTACTAAAACATGTTTGACTTACTAACTTAATGGATATTTATACAAAAGTTAGTTTAATTGTTCGAGTGAGTGGAGTGAGTTACTACAGAATGTTTGTGTTTGTGTGTGTGTGTGTGTGTGTGTGTGTAAGTGTGTTTGTAAGTGTGTGTGTGTGTGTGTGTGTGTGTGTGTGTGTGTGTGTGTGTGTGTGTGTGTGTGTGCGTGCGTGCGTGCGTGCGTGCGTGCGTGTGTGTGTGTGTTTTTGTGTGTGGTGTGTGTGTGTGTGTGTGTGTGTGTGCCAATTTCACTACAGTAAATCCACCATATTAATTTTGTTAAATTTTAGGATAAGTTCTTAATGTTCCTATTTTTTTTTTTTTTTCATATATATAACTAGCTCCAAGCAAAACATCTCAGTCCTCTCACACAGCACTATTATACAGAGCCGTAGTGAATAGATTCAATGGCAGCACATTGTAATTGCTTTGTTGGTCAATATTGTAATGCAATAGCCTATAATTCACGCTCAGTACGTCTCTTTTAGACAACTGAATAAGGTCAACATGCCATCAATTACAGTATTCAGAGTGCACCAAATAAGAAAAATCATTCTAACAAACACGCCTTTGAACATTTTAAAACATAGATCTATTTATTTACCATTTTCACATGAGGGAAATGTGCTGTGGAACAAACAAGACAAGAGTCATTTCCTGTTTTGATGTTCAAGGACAGAACAGTATTACTATCAAACTTTGATTTGGTTTCTGAATAATAATAATGCACATAGAAGGATGACAAACAGTATTCCACTCGTCTAAGTACATAAGCGAAGTGTGTGTCGGGCCGTACAGTGAGCGAGACACAGACGGTGAAGGACGATCCAGCCCTTCAGTTCATATTCAGACATTCATATTTCATGGCTTCAGAGCCGTTGGTTACAGAGGTTTCTTCTTTCAACGTATTTCTTGTGTCATAACTAATTCTCCAAACTGATGGCCTCAGCTATTAAAAATTTACCTGAGTGCGCTCTCTGTTTGGACAGTTTTGTTTTAAACTATTCAGGGACGTAAGGCCAATTCGGTTTCTTATAGAAGCACTTATATATAGATGAAATCACTTCTTACAAACAAACACACGACGGCAATGCTTCAGGAAGACTGGGAAAAAGAACTACACAAGTATACTTTTAAAAAGAGTGCTTATTATGGAAAGAATATACTTATGTAATGTTTTTTCAACATTTAATTTCATATTAATTGCTATTAAATGTATATAACAGTTCTTTTTGAACCACGTAAGTTTTGAAATATGGTTAAAGTTACGGCTGAATACTGACAAGCATATATGGCAAACTAAAATATGCCTTAATGTAATTTCTATTGCCACTTGTTTGTTATAAATTAAATATAGTTGTAATAGTTAAGTTGCAATTTAGTATTTAAAATATATGAACTAAAATGTATTATCGAAAAACACATTTATCGTGCTGTAGTATGTTATTTAGCATGTCAAAATAAGTATACTTGTTTGACAAGGTATGCTTTGCTAAAGACACGTTATAATTAAAACATAATAATTTACTTTAAAGTAAAACATTTGACATTACTACAAAGTGCACTTTTTACAAGTTTACTTATGTGAGTTAAAAACTTCAAAGTGAACTCTCTTTTAAGTGCACTTTTTTTATTTCGTTAATATGAGGTTATTTGCAAGAACAGTTTTGTAAAAATATTATTTTAACATCTGAAGTATACCAAAGTACAGTTTCAATACAATTAAGTGCACTCCTTTTTCACAAGGACGCTGATGATATTACAGTTACGATCTCAGTATTACACAATCAAAATATGAGATTTATTAAGTCTGATGAAATTCAGATATTATTACTTTCTGTCAAAAGGCATATCACCTGCATGATAGTTATTTTCACTCTGTTATGCCTTATTTCTTAGGCATTAGAAGTGTGGAGCTGTACGTGTGAGGATGTTTAACAACCTCCTGTTGATCTCTAACAGCTGCTTGTCTCATGAACCCAGATGTGTGCTTTAAAAAGTGTGATGCCACGACAATTTGTCCTCTATGGAGTAAAAACCGCACAGACAGACCTTGAGGCTGGTGCTTCTTTTAGTATGATTTTTTTTTTTTTTATGAAACTCAGCATTTCAAGGGTCAGAACATGTCTACGCACAAAGCAGTGAACCCAGTGAACCAGCAGAAGTGACGTGTGCAGATTCAGTTTCTGCAGTCATTATGAGTTTATCACGGGTATCATGCCAAAAGACAACAGCGTCACGTTTGTCCTCTAAACCTACAATCACATCCACATTTTGAAGGAAAACCCAAATCAGACAGACAGACCAAAAGAAACGTATTCGGTTACTAACGTAACCTCGGTTCTCTCTAGAGAGGGAACGAGTACTGCATAATATCTTACGCTATGGGGAAAACCTCTTTTCCACGAGATATTGAAGCCAAAAATGATCCTTAATTTTGAATTAATGTAAAACGCTGTGCAGCAGCATGCAGACATAGGCAAGACGGCTCGCGCGCCTATTGGCTGCCCTGCGGCAACAGCAGCAGCCTATCGAGAGTGGCCCTGCGTGACACATATCCAATGGGGGCATTTCGCACCCATTTCATCACGTCCCGCCAGAAAGGGCGTGGTCTCGCCCTATAAATATAGCTCGATTAGGCTGGTACAACTGGTTTTCATCACCGAAGCGAACCAGAGCTGTGTATGCACGGCAAGATACGCAGTACTCGTTCCCTCTCTAGAGAGAACGAGGTTACGTAAGTAACCGAGTACGTTCTCTTACGAGAGTATCTCTAGTACTGTGTAATATCTTATGCTATGGGGAACACAATGCAAAACGCCGTGCGTACTGGGATCTGACACCAAAGTCCCAAGGGCAGTAGCCCGGGGCTCATATAGTGCATAATCACCATAGACTCACAGAGAGTCATAGAAGAGAGGCTGCAAGTATCATTCCCCACGAAATAGCATCCTACAGGAGCTAGTTATGTTAACAGTGTTTCACACAGACAGGGTGAACGTCTTCAGCCTGAACTGGGCAATAGTACGGGTTATTCAACACCCATGGAGCTGTTTTATCGCTCAGTGAGCGATGCACAAGCAAAAATTAGCATCTGGGCCGGCACAGTGGGGCAGATAGCACTGAATTCTATACCGACAGAAGCTTGGCTTGTAAGGCGGGAACCTCTAAGTTATAAAACCTTAAAAATGTAGACGGCGAGGCCCAGCCCGTGGCCTTACAGATATCTTGCAGGGTAACCCCACTATACCACGCCCATGACGAGGCCACGCCTCTCGTGGAGTGCGCTCTGACACCCAAAGGACACTGCAGGCCCTTAGAAGTGTAAGCCAGTGCTATGGCGTCGACTATCCATCTGGATAGGCTCTGTTTTGATGCGGCCAGTCCCTTGGAGCGTCCGCCAAACAAAACGAAGAGCTGCTCGGTCTGTCTGAAGACAGACGAGCTGGACACATAAGCTCTCAGTGCCCTGACAGGGCAAAGGAGACTCGCATCCTCCTCCTCATCATGAACCGAGACACAGGGAAATAACCTGGGCCCTGAACGGTGTGTTGAGGGATTTGGGCACATACCCGTGCCTTGGTTTGAGTATGACTTTTGAGTCATTAGGCCCAAACTCCATACATGACGCGCTTACTGAAAGTGCTTGTAAGTCCCCTATGCGCTTAACTGAAGCGAGAGCCAAAAGAAACACCGTTTTGTAAGACAGATGCTTCATGTCTGACAAATGGATTGGCTCGAACGGGGCACCTTTCATGGCTTCCAAAACCAATGAAAGGTCCCACACGGGACTGAAGGAGGTCTGGGAGGGTTCAGCCTCCGAGCTCCCTTAAGGAATTGCACGACTAGGTCGTTTTTCCCCAGTGACTGGCCAGACACAGGTTTTGTAAACTTTGCTATGGCCGCCACGTACACTTTGAGCGTGGATGGGGTCCTGCCCTTATCCAGCAGCTCTTGAAGGAAGGAGAGTACTTCCGTGACCCCGCAGTCTACGGGTGAAAGCCCTGAGCTTGACACCAGGCAGAGAACACAGAACATTTCGAGGAATAGAGCCGTCTAGTAGACGGGGCCCTCGCCTCCGTGATCGTGTTTAACACTCCCTCCGGGAGGTTAGCGGGTACCCGTTGATGGCCCATGCATGTAGGGACCATAGTTGCGGTCGAGGATGCCAAATCGAGCCCTTGGCCTGAGAGAAGAGGTCTTTCCTCAACGTTATTGGCCACGGGGCAGTGCTGGTCAGCCGCATCAGGACTGGGAACCAAGTCTGGTTTGTCCAGAGCGGAGCCACAAGCAGCACTGGGCATCCGTTTTCCCTGATTCGTTCCAGCACTTGAGGCAGGAGCGAAACGGGGGGAAAAGCATAGAGGGGACAGCGGGGCCAGACGTGGGCCAGCGCATCCTTACTCTTGGAGAAATATTTCGGACAGTGAGCGTTCTCGTGGGACGCAAACAGGTCCACCTGTGCTCTTCCGAATGTCTCCCACAGCAGTTGGATTGTCTGCAGTGGCAGCGACCATTCCCCTGCTGGTACATTGTTTCTGGAAAGTCTGTCTGGTCCCAGATTCAGGTGACCAGGCACATGCGCCGCTCTCAGTGAAAGCAGGTTGTGCTGAGCCCAGACCAGAAGGCGTTCCGTTAGACTGTAAAGGTTTCGGGACTTGATGCCGCCCTGGCGATTAATGTATGCCACCACTGACATGTTGTCTGACCGGACCAAGACGTGGTGACCCTCTATCTGGGGACAGAAGCACCGTAGTGCGTTATCGACTGCCATCATTTCCAGACAGGTAATGTGTAGGAGCTTTTCACGTTCTGACCACTGGCCAAAGAACGGTCTGCCCTCGAGCAGCGCTCCCCATCCCGAGGTGGAGGCATCCGTGGACACCACCTTCACACTCGAGGGAGTCCCCAGACTCACAAAGCTTACAAAGCTGAAACGCATTTCAGATCGTCCCGGAGGCGAAACCGACCAGCGGTCCATGTCCCGGGCAGAACTCGCGCTTTCAGCCACAGCTGCAGTGGGCGCATGCGAAGCAGACCCAGCTGTAGCACTGAAGCTGCTGAGGCCATGAGGCCCAGCATTTTCTGAAACCTTTTGAGCTGGACTATCGAGCCGCGGCGGAAGGATTTAACGGTGTGCTGAATGTCCAGTTCGTGCTCTGGCGATAGACGCACTGTCATGGATAGCGAGTCCAGCACTGTTCCAGAAAAGAAATTTTCAGGCTGGGAGACAGCAAGCTCTCCGCCCAATTGACTGTGAGACCCAGATTCTCGAGATGCTCAAGTAATGTGGCCCTGTGTTCTATGAGCTCTGATTGTGATCGAGCTAGAATCAGCCAATCGTCCAAGTAGGTCAGAATTCGCATGCCCTGGAGTCTCAGGGGTGCGAGAGCCACGTCCATGCACTTCGTAAATGTACGGGGTGCCAGGGACAGGCCGAACGGCAGGACTTTGTATTGGTATGCCTGGACCTGGAAGGCGAATCTCAAGAATTGCCAGTGACGTGACGCTATTTGTATTTGAAAATAGGCATCTTTCAGATCTATTGACATAAACCAGTCCTCCTGTCGAACTTGCGCAAGGATTTTCCTGGTTGTAATCATTCTGAACTGGCGCTTCGCGAGCTCTTTGTTCAGCTGTCGCAGATCTAGAAGGGGTCTGAGACCCCCGTCTTTTTTCGGTACCAGAAAATACCTGCTGTATAGCCCCCCTTCGCTCTGAGCCTGAGATAAAGGTTCTATAGCCCCTTTGATCAGTAGTTTCGCTATCTCGGATTGAAGTAGATGAGATACTTCATTTTTTAACGTCGTTTCGACTCGCGCCGCGCAACGGCGGGGACGTCGAGTGAACTGCAGCGAATAGCCTCTTTTTATAGTATTCAGCACCCATTCTAATATCCCGGGAAGCTTTGCCCAAGCATCTGTGTGAATAGCTAGAGGTAGAATGAAATCTGGGCTCTGTCCGCGGAATAGTGGCGGCCGGAGAGCTCCGGTGTGCTGAGAAATAGACTCTGTGTTTGCAGTGTGCGAGGCGGGGGGTGCGCTGATCACAGCGGGCAGCCTGACCGCGCTCAGCTTCTCTCTGACAGGTTGTGGAGAGAAGGCGAGCGGGACGAGCCCCCGTGGGGTTTGGTATGTCTGTGAGGGAATGTGGGCGCGGGATAGCAGGCACACTCACTGCACTGAGAACACTGTCGGCTCGCGCCGACTGAAAATGTGTTGGTTTCGTTTTTACAGAAACCGTGGGACATTCTTTGTGTAGTGTTTGTGGGCACTGTGTCGTGGGCACATACACTTCATTTATTGCACAATCGACATGAGTCGATTTTATTTGTGCTAGCCCTGTATTGTGGCGGGCTGTGTCTGCGTGTGGGAATGGGCACTGAGACGTGGGCTTTCTTACAACACTCATAACACCATCGGCCGTGGCCGGAACACCAGAAAATACACTCTTTATTAGATTTATCTGGGTAGCCATAAAAACGGCTTTTGTGTGCAGGCAAGCGGGCAAATGGACCGGCTTGTTGACTGCTAAATACGCTGGAACAGTCACATTGCATGGAACTGGACGAGCAAAATGTTTCGGTGAAAATCCAGTTGCAGCGGGATTTGAACACCGTCGCTTTCCTAGAGAGGCTTGGAAGGCTTTGAGACCTCGGGCTTGATTTCGATCCTCGGCCGGGGCCCGCGCTGAGGGGAGCGGCGTCCAGCAGAGCAAGAGCGCTGTCTCTGTTCTCGGGCCTCGCTGCGTTGAGAAGCGTCGGTGGCGGGTGGTGCAGGTTGCGGCTGGGAGCTCCGGGCAGACGGCTGTTTAGAGCGACCTGCTGCGGAACTAGAGCACTTCGGAAGGAAGTGCTTCATCGCCTGCGATGTCTTTTGAACCTCTTGGAATCTGTCCGCGAAATCTTTGACGGTAGATCCGAAGAGGTCAGCTGACGAAATGGGCGCATCGAGGAATAGAAGAGAAAGGTATCCTTTGTCTTTCGCACCGTCCACACTGGAGACAGAGGTAGGCACCCTGGCCGAGAGGGGGTCGCCCCAGGACCTCGCGTCTTCTTCGTAAAGCTCAGGAAGAAAAGGCGGGGTCCTGGATTGTGACGGCGTGTGGTCCTTCTTGAGGAAGCATCCGTCCAGTCGGTTGCGCGCAGGCTACGCGGGCGCCTCCCAGTTGAGGCCGAGGTTGTCGACGCCTTGAGAGAGCAGACGCATCAGCTCTGATTCAATGACGGCTCGTTTCCCAGAAGGCTCGCTGGGCGCTGGGCAAGGCGCTTTTTACGGCGCGGCGCTACAGCGGGCTGAAGTGCAGGCTCTGAGAATGATGCCAGGCAAGTACTCAGAGTCACCATCGGCAGTAGCTCACAGTGAGGGCATCCGCCGTCTGAAAAGCCTATGAAAAGGTTATAACGCCGGAAAGCGTAGCAGGTACGGCGGCTAAAGGCGGCGTTGCTAGCGACTTCAGACTCAAGGCTCGTCCCGCTTTGTGCTTTTCCTCAGACGGCTTGGCTTCTCACTCCGGATCCAGCGATGCGTGATGCTTCGCTGAAGAGATGAAAACCAGTTGTAAACGAGAACACGCCCTTTCTGGCGGGACGTGACGAAATGGGCGCGAAAGCCGTTCTCCCTATGTCTGCATGCTGCTGCACAGCGTTTTACATTAATTCAAAATTAAGAATAATTTTTGGCTTCAATATCTCGTGGAAAAGAGGTTTTCCCCATAGTGTAAGATATTACGCAGTACGAGAGATACTCTCGTAAGAGAACTCGTGAATTCAGCTCAAACATGCAGGACTGTCAGGATCAAGCGCAGTGTTGAAATGAAGGCTGGTTTGTGCAGAGAAATACGCCTAAGAGAACAAGAAGAATAACATATTGTGTTTCAGTGAATAAAACAGTTAAGTTTATCCATAGAGTCATAAGTGAGAACGAGGTGACTCAACGCCACTAATGATGCACAGAAACTCAGTTACGCATGCATTCAGACGTGACTTTGATTTCAGAAAATTGCCGTCAAATTGCTGGAGAATCAGTAACATTTGCAAGGGAAAGTTTAAATTCTGTGATCTAGCATTTCACCATCATGTCATTCCAATCCCATGTGACTTTCATTCATCGCTGGAATACAAATTAAGATATCTAATAAAAGCAGAGAGATTTCTGTTCCTCCACTGAAAGTCAACAGTTAACAGGGAACGTTCTGGCAAAGTTCTCTCAAAGTTATGAGCAAATGTTCTTACAGTAATGGTAGGAGTTATCTGGTATTTAATAATCATCTCAAAACATTAGAACAGAAACATTATTTATGGAATTATTTTCATTAAAATATTTGTTTAGTTCATGGAACATTCTTTTTTAACGTTTTAGATGGATGTTTGTCTGAAGTGTTTTAGATGTTGCTAGTTTTTAGAATGTTCAGAGAACATTCAAAAGTAACATTGAAAATGTAATGTTCCCTTGACATTTAAATAACCAAAAATTATTTTTTTAAACATAAAAAAAAACTGGAACTTTAAATGTTCAGAGAAGCAAGCATGTTTGAGCTTCCGTTTAACATTTTTTTATGTGGATTCGGATGTTTTTAAACTAAATCATAAACGATCATGTCACTTTTTTTTAAGATTCAAGGCTTTGGGTGACTGGACAGAAATCTCTAACCCAAATCTGACGGGAAAATGTAACTATTTTACAAGGTGGCAATTTAGAATAAAATTTGTACAGTGATTGTCAATTGCATGTATGATTATGAATTAAGTTTAAAGCGTATGCAAATGATCCATCAAAAAAATAAATATGACATTGTAAATTCAAACGAATTCCAATTCACCACAACTTGGATAGTTACAATTTGCCATTGAGGTTTTGTTGACATCTTTCAGGTTCATTAAACATATATTGGCAGTAACACTAGTATTTTGAATCAGTAGATTTCCATTCATACGTATAGGACTGCAGGAAACCAGAAGCTCACATGAAGTTTATTTACACGCAGCATTACATTCGAAAGTTCAAGTTGTGTTGTCCTCAGAACTGAGAATTCACACAATGAGAAGATCCGTGACCAATAGGGGATCTTTATTTCACAGACAGACCTCTTGGCTCCATTATATGTTGAATTATGTATGTTTCAATTATGCATCTCATATCATGAATATCATGCATGATCAAAAGTCTAGTGTGACCACAATTTTTTCCGGGGATAATTGCAATCAATGATCAATGAAGTCCCCTGTGGTGAAAATCCAGCTTTTGATGTTGTTTATTTGCCTATGTGGTGTTTTTAATATGCTTTAAGACAAACCATGGGTAAATTCATAAGTCGACAGCATTGCTGAGTATTTTCTCCTTAAAACTGCAGTGAACTAAAGACAGTCTCAAAAACACGGTTTGAAATCGCTGGTGTTTCTGACGTCACAAACTACCTTGTAACCAATCAGATCAATGTGTGATCGTCAACGAGTGGATCTCTGAGTGAGTGAGTGAGTGAGTGAGTGAGTGAGTGGAGGCGGGGCTCATTTGCATATTAATAGAACCGCGCACACTACATGAGGCAAGGGTGTCGAGTTACATTCAAGATATTTTAAGGCATGAAGCATTTTTCCAATAACAAAAATGTTTAAATATGTCATTTTGGTGATCAAATATGAGTTTTAAGGGATAAAATGATTGACTACAGGGGGAATTTGAGGATTTGATTGTCTTTTTTTTTTTTTTTTTTAAGCCTCTGTAAGTATAGTATTAGGTTTATAGACTTAACCATACGTAGTATATCAAAAATAAAGTGTGCAACTCCCTGGCTGTAAATTAAAGTTGGAGATAAAGACTCTGGACGGGAGTGCAGAGAAATCATCACAACTCTGCATTATACAAGATTCCCGGGAAACGATGCCCAGAAGGAAATCTATCAAAAGGCTGAGTAGTCAGAATCTGATTCATCCAGGCGGTAGAAAAAGAGACCAAAATGAGGGCTGGGTTTTGTTTTTCTGCCGATGTCACGATAAATGTAGGAATCAGTGGTTTCCATTTTCAGAGGGGAAAAAGAAGATGAAGAGAAAAGGCTGTAAAAGTAAGAACAAAGGCGGATGCTGACACAGTGTGCAGTGATGTTTCTGCTTCCCTCAGAGCTTTAATGGGAAGCTTTATAAAATCCACTGCTATGGACTGATGTTTAGGGGGTCAGTCCTGAAGTGGCCTTTTATTTATTTAATATTATATCATGGGGATAGGGTTGATATTATATTATCTTCAAGTACAGTTTTTATAGAATATATTTTTAAGATAAAGCACATACTTTAAAGGCTGGGTAAAACTACATCCATACAACTCACATTGATTTAATCGATACGATCACTTTGTGTGATGAACAGATAGAAATGTAAGTAATCATTCAATCTCAAATCAAACCAAACCCTTGATAATCACATGTATGCAAAGCTCAAATCAAATGTAGTGACACATCAATAATATCATTAAAGGATTAGTTCACTTTTTAAAAAAACTTTTGCTGATAATTTACTCACCCCCATGTCATCCAAGATGTCCGTGTCTTTCTTTCTTCAGTCGAAAAGAAATTAAGGTTTTTGATGAACACATATAGGATTTTTCTACAATATCCACTTTCTGAATAATGTGAAGTGATATGGACTTCGCTGGGTACCAAACGCTCCAAGGTCCAAATGACAGTTTCAGTGCAGCTTCAAAGGGCTTAAAACGACACCAGACGATGCATAAGGGTCTTATCTTCCGAAACGATCGGTCATTTCAAAAATAAATAAAAAATTTTAAGTTGTATGCGCCTTTGTGATTCTCCTGTTCGAACTCGTTCATCAACATGAACAAATCTTTTTTCGAGTCATTTCGTTCATTTTGTTCGTTGAATGAACGAAATGACTCGAAAAAAGATTCGTTCATTTTGATGAACGAGTTCGAACAGGAGAGTCACGAACGTGCATCACAGAACAGAGCAAGGCGAGCATTTGTGCTTATAAAACTTAAAGTTGTTTTATTTATTTTTGAAATGACCGATCGTTTCGCTAGATAAGACCCCTAAGCATCGTCTAGTGTCGTTTAAAACCATTTGAAGCTGCACTGAAACTGTCATTTGGACCTTGGACCGTTTGGTACCCAGTGAAGTCCATTATATGGAGAAAAATCCTAGAATGTTTTCATCAAAAACCTTAATTTCTTTTCGACTGAAGAAAGAAAGACATGGACATCTTGGATGACATGGGGGTGAGTAAATTATCAGCAAAAGTTTTTTAAAAAGTGAACTAATCCTTTAAACCTCATTGGTTTACTGTTCTGAAAAAAAAAAAAAAAAAAAAAACAACAGCAAATGGACAGCTACAGATTACTACTTTTATTCTGTACTTCTGTCTTGCTGACTGTAAATAAAGAATAAAAAAAAAAAAACCTCATTGGTTCTTGCATGTCATGTGACTGATTTTCACGATGTCATGAAACAAGCACCAGTGGAGTGAAATGATGTAATGTTTTGAGGTAAAACAGTAGCGCAGACATCTTCTGTATGTATGAGTATAAAATATAATTATATATTTATATATTTAGCATAAAACTCAATTAATTTAAATAAAAAAAACATATATTGCCCCCCCAAAAATCAACCTTTTGTTGAATTTGCTAACTGTTAGTTTCTCTAACTTGAGCTCTTTAAGTTCATTTACTAGCTATTGTATATAAATAATAAAGTTATTTTTAATGAAGTTTAAATGTTTGAGCTTGACGACAACACATTTCTTTAAATACAACACAAGCACAGATTATTCATGCATTACAGTTCAAATAATACTGCAATACATCAATATCCCTGAACAGACACACTACAGCCAAAAATGACACATCACAGCACTATAATAAAGCAAGCTGTGAATTCATTTTGAATCTATTTAAGGGGTGTTTACTCGACATGGTTTTCAACTACAAACGTAAAACGTTTTATGCGTTTTGGTCGTTCATTTACACAACCACAGCGTTTTGGGGGCCTGAAAACACAAACTTTTCCCCCGTTTACACGAAGAGAAGACACAAATATTTCCCTGCGGGTTGGCCTCTCATTTACACGAAAACGCTGTTTTATCATAGAAAACGATTATTTCTAAAAACTGGAGATTTCTGATAACGCCGGTTATGTGTTGCCGTGTCAACTGAGAGAAACGGGGTTTTAGGTTCTCAAACGTCACATTATGTGCCAGAAAATGCTTAACGTCATGTGAGCGCCCAGTTTGGCATAGTTATGATGGCGCTTGAAGGCGTATTTATGCGGGTTGATGTAAATGACAACTTTTTTTTTTTGTTATTATTGAAAAACGGAGGGGGGGAAATATTCGTTTCTCTAAATACCCAGCTGTGTAAATGTGGGCTTTGTAAAACGCGTTTTAAAAGTGCAAGTTTTTGAAAACGGTCTCAGTGTAAAACAACAAAAACGCGAATCTCTGAAGACGATTATGTCATGCACATGCGTATTACGTGTTCAGTCTATAGTGTTTCATCGCCATATAATGGCCTGGCAGAAGAATAATGCGTTTTTAGTCGTTTTTGCGGATCCGTGTGAATGGGCATCGTTTTTACAATGGTGTCGTCGGAAAACTCAAATGAAAAACATCTCAGTTTTAAACATGGCGTTGTCGTGCAAATGTACCCTCAGACTGTGTCATCAGCAATATTTACAGTATGAAGCATTAAGATGTGTGGAAGCTTGTTGGACACAGTGAATCAAACGCCGGCAGGACATGTGAACGTGAGAATTGAGTCAGAGTTAAGTGGCACTATCATTAAGAAAAAGCATCTAATTCAGCGAGCATCTGGAGATGTACAGTATAAGGAGTAAGTGCTTTATGGGGGGAGACAATGAAAGCTGACCTTTAGAGTAAAGCAGAAGATGATGTCCGTGGCGCTGGATTTAGCAGGCTGAAAAATAGCCATCCTTCCTTTACACCGTACTACTAAAACTCAACCATTACAGGCAATCTGAAGAACAGCCGTCCTGAAGAAGAGAAACGGGTCCTTCAGAAGTCGTATAACACTTCAAAGGTAGAACATTCTAAATAATGTTTGAAAAATGATGAAATGGAATGTTCACTTAACGTTCGTATAACCAAGAAAAAAAACAGGATGTTTTGAATGTTCAGAGACCATATTCATGACATGATGGGAATGTGAGCAAAATATTTCAGGACATATTTTTGTATCTATGCAAAGTCATCATCGTCCCACTCATCGTTACAAACACAACTTTCTTTCTTCCACCGGACACAAAAGGATAATGTCCAAACTGCTCTTTTTTATGTAAAATAAAAGTAGAACATGTAGTGTCCAGTGACAGAACGAAGATCAATACAAGCACTCCTGAAATCATACGATACACTGGAAAAAGGCCCTAAATGTAAGATTTATTTAGCATTTAAATTGCATATAAAATTCCCATTTATTTGGAATACACAGTTTTAACATAAAAAAACCTGAACTTCATGTGATGGATATTTGTCAGTCATACTATTTAAATAATCATATTTTCAAAATGCATTTATTGCTTAGAATCAGAATAACTCAATTAAAAATTTGTTAAAAGTATGAACATTAAAATGTGACTAGCTGTGGAACAAGCACTATTCAAACTTATACGATTGAAACAAATTGTATTTATTTATGATAAATATATAAACCTGGTTATCGTGTATTTAGAAACAAATATTACAGATATCTGACCGATGTGTGCCTGACGAATATTCATCACATTAGTTTGCTTAAATGTTAAAACTGTGTAATCCAGATGGATGGAAATGTTAAATATGCAATTCAAATACATATGTATAAATCTTAAATGTAGTCTAGGTTTTATAGTACTTTTGTCCTTTAAAACATTTTATTTTGTGTTCTACAGAAGAAAGAAAGTCATATGGGTTTAGAATCGCAACTTCCTTTAATTTTCCCCCGACAAACAACCCGAATAAACAAAAGTGTTAGTAAAGCAAGCGCTTTGATTTGTGAGTCTTGTCTACTTCTGTGATAAACCGCCGTCTATTGTTTGTCACATGCCTCATTATGATCACTTCTGTCCAAAGACGTGCTTTAACTAACAACACATCTCTGAAGAATGGTGAGCGGCCTTTAAATGATCAAAAGTCTGTTTGCATTGTGTTAGTATAAACGGTTTGCTCCGCACATGCAGCACTTTCCGATTTAAGATCTATCAGAGTTGCTCTTTTATTTGAGAGCCAGTATATCCCCTGTCAAATAATTTTGGTTTTAATTCATCAAAGGTTTGCTGCTGCCTACAGAAAGTTGATTAAATCCATTTATAAAACTCAAAGTCTTGATTTGTTGTCTGAAGTGTCCACTGTTCAGACGTCTAGCGCTCTTTCACACCGCACAGAAAAACCAGGCTGATTGTTTCACTCCTCAAAGTTGCTATAAAAGTGACAGAGAGAGTTATAAATGCAAATGCAGTGGAGCTGGTGTATTTTACCATGAATAATTGAGCGCGGTGACTCTGTTGGTGGAGCTCCAATCAAACAGATGCACAATTTGTTGAGCACCCTTATTAAACACACCACAGAAAGTTTACTGTTCCAAAATTTTACATTCATGCAATGCGGCAGATGTAGTTGAGGAAATAGATGAAGTTTCTGCAGAGGAATGAGCAATGCATTATGCTCGCTTTCGCTTCTGTAAGTTCATACATGAACAAAGTGGACTGACTTTGAATATCCATGCAGTCATTTTAACATGTTCAGCCTCCATGGGCAAAAACAAGCCATGCAGGAAATTAAAGGAATATCACAAGCTGAATGTACAGTAATGCATTTACAATGGAAGAAGTGTTTCTTTCTATGCAGGACCATAACAAAAAATGTGCCTCATAAATGACTGATTTGACATGCTCTTCATAATAATTGAAGTGTCTGACAATTAAGTTTGATGTCAATATCTTACTAAGCTAGCATTGTGACTCTCGAATAAGCATAAAACACATATTGCATAAAATAATCAATTTGTAAAAAAAATATGTTAATAATCAGTCAACCAAAAGTCCCATACAGCTTAAAATGGGCCTTTAAAAAAAACTGCAATTAATAATCATACTGTGTCTTCCAGGTTCTTCTAATTGCCCTTGCATTGAGGAGTGGAAACTAATTATCCACAAACCTCCTTCAATTAGTGTGACATTTTGAAAAGGTTAGACAAATCAATGGAAAGTGTGCACATTGTAGTTGTGCATTCCCTGGTTTCTCTGATAGCTGTAGAAGCTCATCTGTAACAGCGGAGGGACAGTGTCTACGAGCTGCATTAACCCGCAGCAAATCTACAAGTTTAGACCCTGCCGAGCATGAAGGGCATTTCTCGAGTGAGAGTTTGTCAAAGTCGACCGTGCGATTTATTCAGAGAAGATCCTTACATTTAAGTCTTGAGCAGTAGAGTTTGGGTCAAATTTATTAAAAGTGACCGAAAGATTTTTACATTTTTGCAAAAAAAAATTAAAAATATGAAGCAGCACAATTTTTTTCCACATTGATAATCATAAATGTTACTTGGGCATTAAATAATCATATTATAGTGATTTCTGAAGGATCATGTGACACTGAAGACTGGAGTAATGATGCTGAAAATTCAGCTTTGATCACAGGAATACATTATATTTTACTATAAATTCATATAGAAAACAGCTTTTTTCACAATATTACTGTTTTTTCCTGTATTAATAGATGTAGCCTTGGTGAGCAGAAGAGACTTATTTAAAAAACATTTTAAAATATATAACAGAATAGTGTCTTCACAATGAGTGAAATTGTGAATACTGTTATGTTAATATGCCATTAATTAGACTTGTGTACAGGTAAAACAATAAATATATGTAGAAAAATATGGGGTTATTAAATTAGTGCATTTAAAGAAATGATTAAATATCATTCTTCCTGCAGTTCATTAAATAAATAAAAACTTGCCATGATCGTTGTTAACTAAATTTTGTCTGTATTTTACTACATTGATTTCATATATAACAGACTTGATTGAAATTATTGTTCTTCTGTCACTTCAAGAGATGTAAATATCAAGATATAAATAAAAATTGTCAAACTTCCTCATTTCTGAGACTCGTCAGTTCTGTTTTCACACTTTATTCCCGCGTCTGCTCTGAGGAATTCCTCGTCTCACATAGAAATGCCCAGACAAAGCAGTTCGGATAAAAACTTTCATCTTGTGGTTTTTTTTTTATCTTCTCTCTGTCTTTCTCAACATTCCCGAGCGCTTCAGGTAATAAATCACGTCTGAGACTGGAGGTGAGCGCTTGAGCGACGGTCAGCGAAACGCATTTTATTTTAAGCAGCTTGAGAAAGCATGCGGAGACATAAACACAAAAGTGTTTCTGCTACCACCCGTGGTGCTTTCAATATTTTCTTGATTTTTTCTCTTTCTAAATAAGTGCAGCAAAGCTAAAACACACTGAATGAAGTGTGATTTGCATCATAACCAAGTTGAGCACTACATTTTTGCAAATCTTCATGCTAAGGTGTTCTGAATGCTAAAAAGCCCTAAACCTGCATGAGCTCTAGTAATAGTGATGCTTGCTTTAGTAAACGCCACTAAATTGCCGAGGGCCTTTAAGATCGAGCTGAGTTTTGCTGACACATCCTCTTCGGTTTATATCAATACCGTCTGTTGCACATGAATCTTGATGAAAGACAAACATGAAGTTGTAATACAAAAGGAGCCCTGCCGCTTTGCCAATGATCAATATTTCCAACCGTTCGCTTATTTTTTCAGCGAGAACTGCTGATGAGGTCTGACTGTAGTTCTTCATTACTGGGATATAGATTCGGTTCTATCAAAGAGCTCTTGACATGTGAAACTAAACCTCTATTTTAAGACGCCTTTCATTGGTATTTCATCACCAGAGCCTCAAAACCATTGGCTCTCTCCCAGTTCTGCAGTGTGGATTCAGCTAAGCACTGGGCCGAAGGAAACCAGCAACCAATGCAAACCTGAATCAGGACGTCCGAAAACTGTTTTCCAATGGCTGACACAGGGAAAGGTCAGCGGATCTACATCGGACCGAACCAAAAACAACAGCACCATATCTTTCATCAGAAACAAACTCAAGCTGCTGGCGGATTTTCCTGCACTTTCTGCATGTTGCATTTCTTCACTCAAACAACAGCTGATAGCTTTCTAATCCGAGCTGTTTTCCAGGAAGATATGTTTACTTAACTAAACATCGGCCATCCGTCTACAACCATCCCAGACGGAAACATACCCAGGAAGCAATGTTGCGTTTAAAAGACGTCTAACAGCCATCCAAACACAGCCCTGACGTCTAGGCTAAAACATGTAACACAATGAAATATCTGTAACAGTTATTTTGTAGTGTAAGAATGGAATGGTGTAGAAACACTACAAGCCAATAGAGGGCGCAATAACGGCTCACCTGTTTGGCATATAATGGGAAAGCTGACATGAAGAAGTAAGTCAGTTTGGGTAGTGGGAGCTTATGTTTCATGATGGCTAGCTCAAAAAAGTGACTCATTGAGAAACCTTGGGGTTTTAAGCTCAATGTATTTACTCACGCCTTAGGGTGAATTGGGAAGCAAGTAAGTTAGGATGGGTTAAAAAGGATGCTGGCTTTGAGTGGATTTGTTTTTGTTGGTTGTCTCCAGCCGAAATGGACAATGCTAAAGAAGAGAGAAGGTTTCAACGCACTCAATGTTTTTCCCCATAGCAACAAATTTCAGCGCACTCAATGTTTTCATCAAGTTGCACAACTTCTTTTTTTTTCACGGGACAGAACTTCATCTCAGAACATTCTCATTCACGGTTCCATGCTGGTGGAATGATCTCCCCACCCTCGTCCGTAATGCAGAATCCCTGACAGCATTCAAAAGACAACTGAAAACTCATCTCTTCCGTGAGTACTTAACATAAAAAAATTTAAAAAATTCTTCTCTTTTAAATCTTTCCTTCCCTTTTAAATCTTCCCTTGTCTGGCTTTTGCTACTCTGAGCAATGCCTGAACTTTGTATTTGGAGCACTTCTTGCGTCGTTCTTCCCTCTTCACGATGACTCGCTTGCTTTAGTCCTCAGATGTAAGTCGCTTTGGATAAAAGCGTCTGCTAAATGACTAAATGTAAATCTCAGAGAAGATTATTTGTTTTTTTGTGGGAAATGGAAGACAATGTTTTTTGTTTTTTTAGTCTTTCATTTGAATAATTATTAGAAGGTGCCAGCATTGGGGAAATAAAACACCAAAAAAAAATCAAAAGTCGGATGAATGTTTGCTTAAGTTCATTAAACAGTTTTTTTTTAAATCTATGTGATAAACCCTCATTAGTAGCTAAATCGAAAAACAAAAAGAGAAAAGTTACAAACAAAATTAAACAAAAATGGAATAGATGTCTAACCATAACCATATAGACTAGTCATATAAAATATGAACATGTCAAAGAAATGAAACCAAACACCTTGTAATAACTGTTGACTTTGTGTACATGATGGAATATCATACATCTCGCAAGTTATTTGGGCAAAAACGACAAATTCAAGGTCATTTTGGCTTGAAGTGTGTTACTCATATAGCCGGACTATAGTTAACCTTAGATTGTGAAATGACGGCTATTGCTTGCTGGGTAGTGTCTAGACATGTGCCGGTATTCGGTAATGTGATAAATCGCGATAATGAATATGCACGATATTGTTATCGCGGGCACTTCATAATACCGTGAAAAATAATAGATCCGAATTTAGATTTTTTAGCACCATCATTTCAAGTAAACCGATCATCTGTTAATTTTTATTTAAAGATACAGTATAACTTGCTGAAAGGTATACACGCCTCATACATAATATGTCTGCCCAGATCCGGCCCACATCTGGTGCACGTGCAATCCACATGTCCCAGATGTGGCCCGGATCTGGACAGACACTATGTTACTGTCTGGGCTTAAAGCGGCACTATGCAGGATTTCTGTTTTTGTCAAACAGCGATCCCTAGAGTCGCTGTAGAGTACTTGTATTTAACGTTACTGTCGTAAATACAACTCACGCAGAGCGTCTCTGCACTCACGGCCTCTGCACTTCATAATAATAAAGTATCCGACCGCATTAGGCTTACCTGAGCCTAAATGCCAGATGACACCAATAAAGTTACATGTACGTCGCATTATTTCGTAACGATGTCCGTTATGATGTTGTTAGACATGATTATTGCAATTTATCATAATAGTTTGCAAATTGCGCTCATTTACACTATTTACAACATGTAGGCTTATTTGTGTCCTGATAATTATGTGAGATATTCACAACTGTGCTCATGATAATCGCAGGAATCAACTTTAACAATGAAAGCCTGAGCGAGTGGGACTCTTGTCCGGTTCGCAGGTCCGATGTTTACTCTTCTCTGTTCCTCCGACAATGCTTTTCTAGCTTTCTGCTCTTTATATGCCAGCTTTGCCATGGGACGATAGTTGTTCTTATAGCTAGCCGGATCTGGATGGGAGCATGTATTGTGTGCAGTGCCGTAAAGCAATTTGTTACATCACGAGAGATGATATCACGCTATACTTCCTGACGGCGGTCCGCCGGCCTAAAGTTGCAAGTGCGGTTTTCCCGCTCACAGGCACCAGGGGGGCGAGACGACCACCATTCAACCCGAAAAGAGTCATATAGCCATTCCAATAACTCCGAAGCTGTTCAGTTAAGCTAAAAAAATCTGCATAGTGCTGCATTAACTTAGAAGACTCAAATGCACTGCTCACAAAACGCACACAGATTCATGTTTACACACATTAGCTTCAGGGTATATTTAAATAGTATAGTGTGTTGCATGCAATAACAGTCTGCACATCATAGAGAATCATCATGGATCAAATGATCTAGACATATAGTGATAGTTCCCAGCTTTCCTCTTCCAGTAGAAGACGACATCAATATTGTGTTTTAGCGTAACTGAAACTCTATATATGGGTGAAAGGGCAATGCAACGGTCAATACGGAGCAGTCGCCATCACTGTTTTTCATTCAATCCTGTGCACTGTCTGAACTGTTACTAGACCAGGCATGTTTAATGATTTCTTGTTTTATATGTTATGGTACATTGTAAACAGGACTTGACATTAACACCCACCAACGCGCCATATGTGTGTGTGTATTTCCACCAGTGGCGTGTAACGCAGTCACTCCTACTAGCCACTTTGGCATGTTGAATTTTATGTAATAATATATGCATTTTTCAATTGTAGTCTTTTAAAAAGGCTTCTAAAATAATAAACTAAGTGCAATGTAGTGTTGTCAAAAATATTGATTTTTTTATATTGTTATTGGATAACGCTTCCAATGCTTATTTTCCACAGAATAGACACACATTTTCACACAAACCGCCTCTCCTCACTCACTCGTTTCATATGCTCCGGATGAATATTGTTGGGGTTACAGGGCTTGAATTTCAGCGCGTATTGCGCATCATTTTATTAATTCCTGCTCACACTCGAAGTACGCGCACAAAAACACGCCTTGGGTTCGTTTTCGCAGCTTATTGCGCTTAAACAGTCAAACACACACAATAATGTCAACATAGATCCATGCATCATGTCTTAAAGTGAAAGCAGCCTAATATACATGCTGCAAAATTATGAGATAATATTAAAACTATATATACAGCAGATTTCCCCATGGTATCAATGTCAAAACTGTGGCCAGTGAAAATGCAGAGTGACTTTGGAAAACCACTAGCCACAGTGACTGGTGAGCAAAAATGTTAATCTCAAGCCCTGATTGTAAAGTAAAACCCACCAGACTATCCTTAAATAGTGTATATACATCAACAGAAAGCTGAATGCATTACCAAACATTTATTCAACAGATTTATTTAACAGATGATTGTATGATGCATGAACATGCAGGCCACACACATTTAAGCTTTGATGACGTTGTTTCTCTGAGATGCAAACACAAAACACAAGTCATATATAGTCTATAATTGATGTGTTGTTTTCTCTAGTTTAAAAAACAAAACAAAAAACAAAACAAGATTATGACCTGAATAAACTATATTGAGACGTGAAGAACTTCTACACATTGCCATGCCAACTTGGTTGACTTTGCTGATTTCGTGTTTGGAGCCCAATTATATACTGTACTATATACTGTATGCACAAACAATAATGATGACAATAATTTTGAATAGTAATACATAATCAGACCAAGACAGTATTCAAGCTGTAGACATCTGTGGTTTCACAAAGTAGCATGCACTTTTCAGAAAAGCATGTACTTTATATTATCTGACTCTATGCAAAACACACAGTAGAGAAATATTGGCAATTGGGGGCATATTCATGCTTCTTCAGATTCTCAGTCAGAAAATAAGATGAACCACATCTATACCTAATCTCCATCAGACAGGAATAATATTTTTCATGGAGGATTTCTTATGTGAGTACACACAATCCGTTTCCATGCAACTAGGAAAAGTCAATCAGTTTTTGATATATCGGTAACACTTTACAATAAGGTTCGTTAGTTAACATTAGTTAACTATATTAGTTAGCATGGACTAATAATGAACTGCACTTATACAGCATTTATTAATCGTTGTTAATGTCAATTTCAACATTTACTAATACTTTATTACAATCGTGTTAACATTACTTAATGCACTGTGAACTTACGTGAACGAAATAACCAGCTTTATTTGTATTAACTAACGTTAACAAAGATTAATAAATACAGTAGCACATGTATATTGCTCATTGTTAATTCATGTCAGTTAATACATTAACTAATGTTAACTAATAAAGCTGATTGTAAAGTGTTCCCCTCTCAGATCCCAAACACAACACGAGGATGCAGGTGCTGCAAAGAAACGCGGAGCACATTAATTGCCCTGCAATGGTCATTCGTCTCATTTTCTCAGGATGAAAGCTGGCTCTTACAATAAACACGCATCCTATCTCTCGTTTCCACATGTTTAAGAAACACTCATCTGTCATCTCTCAGCGCAGCGCTATACTGTATGAGAGCCTGATCTCACCTAAGGTGAAGTAGGGCAGTGCCGTGTTGTCCAGATCATCCAGAACCGCGATGCGACCCGGCAGGTCAGTCCTGACGAACAGCAGGAGCCTCGACTCCCCTCCGGAGAGACTCCCGGAGCCCGCGCCGGTGAAGCTGAACTCATTCTCCCGGAGAACAGGCAGCGTGGACACGGTCACAGTCTTCACCTCGCACGGGCTCTCCGCCAGCTCGCTTCTCTTGTCCCGGTCCTCGTCCGGCTTGCCCCCGGCCCGGGTCCGGCTCAGGCTCACACAGAGCTCCAGCAGCAGCAGGAGGAGGAGACGCGCGTGTCTCGGTGTCATTCCGCTCGCGGTGCCGCTGCGCGTGGATTGAGCGTCTCGCGTAAAGCGCTGGTGGTTTTTAGCAGGAGCGGCAGTGCTGAGAGACCGGCAGGCGGCAGCACTGAGGAGAGCTTATACATCATACACATTCATAATAGCTACAGGAAACAACAGCATCACAAACAGTGAAACATGCAAATAGATAAATAAAATAATCCAAACAATGTATAGAATCAAAAAACACCATCCTGTAAATTAACACATACACAATAAACCATCACACTCATTACCATACACAATAAATCAAATAATAGTATCAAGCACATTCATATAATTTATGCATCATTATATAGTACAAGGAAAAAAGTTAATTAGGGTTATTATACGTTTTTATTATGTTTATTATTTGATTTGTGTTATGTTTTATTGATAATTATTTTTATGTTTTCTATTATTATTATTTTGGAATAAGAAAAAAATAGCACCACATGCAATGAAACACACACACACACACACACACACACACACACACACACACACACACACACACACACACACACACACACACACACACACACACACACACACACACACACACACACACACACACACACACACACACACACACACACACACACACAATCAAAACAATGTATGCAATAAATCAAAATACACCATCCTATAAATTAACACATACAAAATAAACCATCACACACGTTTTGCATCATTATATAGTATAAGAAAAAAGCGTATTATTTGTTTTATTATTTTTATTAAATTTTATTGATATTTGTTATTATGTTTTCTTTTATTATTATTGTTGCTTTAGCATAAGAAATGCTTAATGCATGTTCATATTTTAATGCTGCATTAATTGGAGTAATTATAGCTATAATTATAGCTATGTTATCACATTTAATATTGCATTTTATCAGTATATAAATCAGTTTTGTTTTAGTATAAAGTATTGTATTAATTTAGTGATGGTAAATAATATTTAGAGTGGAATAAAACCAGCTAGTTTATATGTCTTTTTTTTCTGTGCATATACTATTATTATAATAGTGGACATGTGTAAATATTACAGGAAAGCCCATTAAAAGACTTTCTACAGTGGTATAAACTGTATGCATTCAAAGATATTACTGTGAGTGACTTCTGCATCTCTGAAAGTGTCTTGTACTGCAGCCAAGCAAAAGCTCCGTTTCCCAATCTTCATATCAGCAGAACTCGTGAGGATAAACGTCTCTTTTGAAATGAGAGAGGAGCTGAAGGGACACCTGGAGCTCGTGCATGTCAGTAAACACAGCGCCTGACTGGCCAAAACACACACGTGTCCCTGTGAAACCACCTCCTGAAGAGACTCCCTCTGATCTCCTGCTGCGTGTGTGTGTGTGTGTGTGTGTGTGTGTGCGTGTGCCTGCCTGTTTGTTATCTGTGCACATCTTTTTTTTTAATGTGCCTCGTAATCTTGAATCAGAATAACTTCCCCTCCCGTTCTCTTCTCTTCTCTTCTCTTCTCTTCTCTTCTCTTCTCTTCTCTTCTCTTCTCTTCTCTTCTCTTCTCTTCTCTTCTCTTCTCTTCTCTTCTCTTCTCTTCTCTTCTCTTCTCTTCTCTTCTCTTCTCTTCTCTTCTCTTCTCTTCTCTTCTCTTCTCTTATGATGAGGGCAGGGCATTTACCTTGTTTACATGTCCTAATTATGTAACTGGTTCCTACATTTTTACCTGGCTAAAATTGTGTTAATTCGTTTTTTTTTTTTTTTTTTTAATCTGAAATGATGAACGTTTGTCCCTTTGACTCTTAAAGTCATTATTAAACCAAAATTGTCTAGTCTTGGTTTTTAAGGAAAATTATTATTTTTAATTGCTTTTCCTGGTAATCTTGAATGAGAATAACTTCCTCTTGCAGCTTCTCTTCTCTTCTCTGATGACGAGGGCGGGGCTATAAACTGTCACTCACATGAGATCCACCAATAGCAAACCACAACATCTAATCAATTCCCAGAGACAAAATCAAGCCCCGCCCACATTTGTTCTTGTTCCAGAAGCCATTTTGCTCGCATATACGTCACAATAGGGAAGAAAAGACGAAAACAAAAAGACGAAAACAACTTCTGTTTCCTTTATCATATCAAAACTAAACATGAAGAGAAATCTTCCTGTTTTGAAGTTAAATAGTTTTAACAGTCCTAACATGCTACGATTGCTTTGCACAACGCCATCCTTTTAATGGTGGTGTGTTGATGCAACTTAACACCCAAGAGACTGAGGACTCACATATTTAATTTACTGCATGCATGCAGAACTTGCTGACGACCCAGAACATGCATGTGTTGAGGAGACCGAACGAGTGCTGCAACACGTATGGAGAAGACAACGACACACTCTTAATGGCTAATAGGGGCTTTTTCACACACTCCCCCAGTGGATATATGAGAATCACTGTCGTCGAAAATTGCCTTGACCTCTGAGCCAAGGAGTCTTCTGATTTCTTCAAATTGAATTTGACAAACAACACGGCAGCAAGCGTGGGTCTAGACTGAGATGCTTTAAACAGGTTTAGCGCGTGTAATGAGTCCAGTCTCTCGCCTCTCCATCTTACCAGTAGGTCTAACATGCTTGTGTTCTTGATTTTCACAAATAAATGAACAATTTGTCCTTCCTTTCTCCCTTTGGACTCGTACGGCGCAGGCTCCAGAACGCCACGCTTATTTATTGCTTACAGAGTTATTTATACTCTGCAGCTGGAGGGTGTTGCTGTTAAAAAGAT